>NW_007126305.1:396072-425666 GCF_000164805.1 Carlito syrichta
CTTCTGCCTCAGCCTTCCAAGTAGCTGGAACTACAGGCATGCGCTACCACACCTGGCTAACTTTTGATTTATTGTAGAGATGAGGTCTCGTCAAGATGCCCAGGCGGATCTCGAACCCGCAGGCTCAGGCAATCCATTCATCTCGGCCTCCCAAATTGCTGGGATTATAGACTGAGCCACCGAGCCTGGCCTCCCCTTTATATTCTTAAAAATAATAGTAGACCCCCAAAATATTTTGTCTGTATGAGCTACATCTATCAATATGTACTGTGATAGAAATTAAAACTGAAAAACATTTGCAAATTTATTCATTCTTTTAAAATAAGAACAATAAATCCATTACATATAAATAATATTTTAAAATGAAAAATAGCTATATTTCCAAAGAACAGTGAGAAGAGTAGCACTATTTTATACTTCTGTAAATCTCTTTAAGATCTGGCTTTAAAAAGACAGCTAGATTCCTATATCTGCTTCTGCATTCAATCTGTTGAGATATCACACATCATGTAGCCTCTGAAAACCTCCACCAAGCATTCATGAGATAATGAGATTGAGAAAAGTAAACAAAGTATTATTAGAAACATAATTTTGATCTTACAGCCCCTGAATGAGTTTTAAGGGCCTCTGGGATTTGCATACCACATTTGGACACTCGCTGGAAGTGGTTGACCATGCCACAGTGCCCAGTGCTTGCTCAGTTCTCAATAGTTCTCACTACTGAGCAGTAGGACTTTTGATGCTGAATGCCTATGTCTTATTTTTATTGACCATACATTACTGTATCCTGAGATGGAAGAATATACACATCAACCACATTTGAAGAAGAAATTAAGGCAGAAAGAATTTATTTGCTTCACCAAGGTGACACAGCTACTCGGTCTTTGAAATCCCAGTCTTAAGTTTTCTTCTACCCAATCAAAATTCTCAGTCCTGACATGCCACTGAAATGTCTACTTAGTCCACTGTTAGTACGCTCAGTCAGGTGCAGGTAATCTGCACATAGCATGCCTTGCCCAGCTAACCTCAGCTCTCATCCAATCCCACTTAAAGGCTATATTTAACATTTTCTATGCATCCTAACAGAGATTCAACTCCATGACCCAATAACTACAGAGGTCATTTTGTAATGATTTTATGGAGAAATCTTGGGGGAGCCAGGTAGAGAAAGATGACTCACACCACACAATACTTGCAAGTCTGTCCATTTCTCTAACTGAAAATTCTCCATTCTTTCCTCATTTCCAGTAACCCCATCTCTTCTTCTTTTCTTCTTCTCATCTCTCACAGAGTCATTCAGAATCCAACTTTATAATGGGGGAAAACTAGCTTTTATCCTTAATTCATAATTCCCAATTTGCAAAAGAAAATTCAGTGACTGGTGACTACTGGTGCTTCTTTGAATGCCCCTTAGAGAGCACAGTTCATTTGGTCACATCTAGTATGATTCGTCAAGAAAAAATACTACAAAATTTCTTTACTTCTGTCTTTCATTTCTATTAAATAGCGTAGAACTGGCTTCAGCCTCATAGAGCTTGAGGCAATTTCAGTGAAGTCCTCTAATTTATACTCCTGTGACTATGATACCACATTCTGCTCCTGCAGATACATTTACACATTTTATACTTTATTTTTTTTTGAGTTGGAGTCTCACTCTGTCACCCAGACTGGAGTGCAGTGGCCGCTCCCGCCCCCTGCAGCCTCGACCTGCTGGGCTCCGGCGATCCTTTCGCCTCAGCCTTCCGAGTAGCCGGAACTATAGGCACGTGCTATCGCACCTGACTAATTTTTGATTTATTGTAGAGACGAGGTCTCGCCAAGTTGCCTAGGTGGGTCTTGAACCCGTGGGCCCAGGTCATTCGCTCGCCTCAGCCTCCCAAAGTGCTGGGATTACAGGCTGAGCTACCGAGCCCAGCCTCATTTTATACTTAAGAGAATACATGAATTTCTCCACATATAGCATTGTGGTCTAAAAGGGTGAGTTTATCCTATCATTCAAACCTATATTCTGTTGCATATTATTTCCAGACCATAAAGATGAGCTCAATATATCCCTGCTTCACCTTCATGTGTTTGAGGAAATTCTCACATCATTACTCTGTCTCCTCTTCAGGCTATATAAGCCTATCATCTTCCTTAAATTGAAACTCACATTTTATTTTCTTTCTCCTTTATCATTTGCTTAGCTTTTCATAGACCCCCTTCAATTCTTCGATATGTTCTTTTAAATTTATAGTCCCAAATTGTACCCAGCCTCTAATAAGTTTGAGTTTTAACCATGTAACATACGATACATGTGATTGCATAAATTAATTCATAATTTTCCTCATTTCATGTTGATGACATATCAGTGACATATAATTTAAAGATTAAATTAACAATCCCAATTTTATACCATGGTGAACTCGTTACTGAAATTAGAAGAAAGCAAAGAAACAGCCCTAGGGTATTAAACTTAAATTATCCTTTTATATTACTCAGTGATGCTTTTCAAGTACTTATAGCACACTGAAATTTTCATGGTGGAGGCTTTTGGATCTATATTTGACTCTACTCAAAGTCCACTTAAAAGAACAGGACCAAGTGTTTATTTTTATAATTCATGGCCCAAATCCTGGACCCAGTGCTGTGGAACGAGAATGAAAACTTGGCCTACAGTCAAGCACCACTGTCAAACCAAAGATTAGCCAAATCCTCTCATTTGAGAATTTGAAGTCACAGAACGTGTAGTCAGTCAGTGGGGAGGGGTAGAACTCTAAGGTCATGTATCTTGGAGCCCTTGAGTGTTCTTTAGGAGTGGTCAAAATTGTTGGAGAAGATACCAAAAGACACAGAAATGGGAGATGTCCTGTTGTTACTAACAGACAAAGAGATGAAGAGACAAGAAAAACGCTTTCAGCTCCAGTGTCTTCCCTTCTCCCATTCTCATGAAGCCTGGCCACGTTTTGATTCTTGTGTCTGAGAGACTGCGTAGTGCGAATATACTACAGCTCCATTTCTTTACATCAGTTAGTTTGAGCAAATATCTAACTCTCGCAACCAAATGATTCCCAGCCAAGACCATCTTCACCACCGGATGGCACAGGTGCGGGAGGCAGGATGCTCCAAGTCTGACACAGCCTGGACATCCAAGACAACCCTGCCCCCATCCCCATTCCTCAGTGGCAGAAGGTGTTCTCATTGAGTTCCTGCAGACACACACAGGAGGCCTTTCTGCTTCCATTGACAATGACAATGCCCCAACGGTGACTTGGAAGTAATGACTTTTGCTCATTACTAGATTTCTTAAGAGCCAACAATGACCTGCTGTGGGCATCCTTTTTTTTTTTTTTTAAGTATTCAGCAATTTGGTGTAAAAAAGAAAAGAAAATTAGGTAAGAATACTTCTAGGCACTTTTTAGAAACATTGGCTTCTTTGCCATCCACTTAAGTGCGTACTTAACAGACTAATAAATGGCTCTTGATGAAGAGAGTTTCAGTGGATAATGCCACTTACTAGTAAGTAGACATGACAATAATGGAGTATAAGAATTAACATTGGGAAAGGGTGATTATATAGGTCAAAAAGAGTCAAGTAGGTTTGGGGGAGGAGGTAGGTTTTGATGTGGGGCTTTAGAAGTCAGTAATAATTTAAAAAAATGTTTGAATACTGTATAATTCACTTTTTGCATATTTTTCCTAATCATTGCATGTGTGTTATATGACAAGTATTTTAAACATTAAAAAAAAAAGAATTACCCAGATGAAAGGAAATGGGAGAAACGGAAAAAGATCACATCAGGCAGAAAAAGCAGCAACGGATACTGGTTAATATGCTCAGGAAGCAAAACGATTGAATGTGGATACTGAGAAGAACATTTGGCAAAATCTGATAAACAGGCCTGACAAATAAATGTAAAAAAGAAGTCAGGAGTACAGTTTGCAGGGAGGGAGGGTGGTCTGTGTAGCACAAGCAGAAGAGTGGACACAGAAGAGTGACAGTCCCTGTCGAGCAGAGTGAAGGGACATGCTGGACTGAGAAAATGGGGCCAAATCATGGGGGGCCTGTGTGCCAAGCTCATGGGTTTTACGCTAATCTGAAAGCCAGTTGGTATGATATTTGGAAGTGAAATGACAATGTGTCCTTCTAATTGGGAGGAAAATTGATCTGGGTTCAGAAATGTTGAAGAGGAGAGAGCAAAAGAGCTAAATGGCAACATTAGGAGATGACTGCAGGAATGTGGGCTGGGACGACAGACACCCACAAATGGATGGTGGTGGCGGAAATGGAAAGGAAGGCTAGACTCCGAGCAGTGCTAAATAAAGATGAATGATGCAGTGACTGATTTGGCATAGAGAAAAAAATGGAGGAAATTCAAAGGTTATCCAATCAGTTATTCAACAAACACATGTAGCAACAAATATATATTCTCTGATGCTATTATGTCAGAGAAGGGTCTTATTGGTCAGCAACCAAAACTGAATCTGGTTATCTTGTACAAAAAGAGAATTTATCATAAGAATACCAGGCACTCACAGCATCAGTGAGGACTTGGAGGGTCAGACTTAGAACACTGACAAATCCAGAAATGCCCTACAGCAGTCTTTCTAACCTAAGTCCCATGAGAAAATTAAGCTTCACCATCCTATAGCATATATCATATGTAATGACTTAATTCCTCTCCTGTTTATCTAAGATGGCACTAGTTATGTGCCATTTCAGGCAGATTTGAGAAAATTGTCACTCAAATAATTTTCAGTTTCTGTGGTTTGAATGAGGTTTCCCAACTGAGAAAGGCTGTCTGGGGCAGAGCATAAGACCCACGTGGTCTCGGCCACACATTACTCATTGCTTTTGTTCCCATAATATTCCTTCACCTGCTCAAGAATAAAAGTCTCAGGAGCATGGGGAGAGTTCAAATATCTAGGAAATCTTTAAAAGGAGATGTTTTTAAATGGATCTTGAAAAAGATCAGTGAGAGCTTACAAGTCCAGCAAAAATAAAAAAAATAAAAAAATCATCATGCACAAAGATAGAAGAGAGAAGGTTGAAAGGGCTTGGCATGTTTGGGAAATGGTATGGTGGAGCTGGGAATAGTGAGATGGGGCTGATGGCGGAGAATGTAGTAGGAAATGGGAACAAGCTGTGAAGAGCCTGGAATGTTCTAACAAAGGAATTAGATAATACCCTCTAGGCCCTGGAAAGTCACTGAAGCTAGTAAAGTTTCAGTGTGACATGACCAGATTTGTTTGCCACAATAGGAAGACTGATGGCAGACAAGTTATAAGAAGGAAAGACTAGAAGAGTAAGGAATGTACTATATTATATGAGATGTCAGGGAAACGAGCCATTCATCCATGAGCCTGTGTACATAAATCAGTACTCAAAAATGTTTCAGGGATTCGAATAGAGAGGCACAGTTTGCAAGGGAAGAGTGAGAACTGAAACCACCAAGAAGCAAGGAAACCACCCAGGAATGAATTTAAATCATCCAGGTGATAAATGATAAGGTCTTGCAAAAAGGGAGAGGCAGTAACTGTGAGGAGGAAACAACATTGCAGGAATGATAATAAGGCTAAGAGTAGGGACATGAGTTAATCTCCAATCTATAGAATTCTCTGGCTATGTGTGACATGAAGGCACAGTCTGAAGTAGGTGAGGAAAAGATGGAAGAGGCCAGCACTGGGGAATATTCAGAGTTAGGGCATGCAATAAGGACAGGAGCCAACAGAGGGAACAGGGGAGGGCAAAGAGAATGTCAAGGGGCAAGCACTATGCAGGGTGACACAGTACTGAAGGAAAGGGACAATCAGAAAACAGAAGGTAATCACAAACACCAGAAACATCCATCCCAAAGATATACATCTCAATTATTTTCCCAAATGTCTCTCAGATCCTAGTCTCATTAAAAAGCAAAAAAACACAACAAACAAAAAAAACCCTAAATACTCTCCCTCAAATCTCGTTACTATGAAAGAGAATAATCTCATATTTTGGCTTCCTTCCATCAAAATAGTATTTACTCTCGAACTATTTTATTCTGCTAGCACTAAAATATAATAAAGATTAGTAGTTATGACCATATTACTTGGCCTGGTCTACCACCATTATGATCAATCCCCAGGAATTACTTAACAATGTATTCAAGGATGGCTTTAGCTATATCGCTCACAGTATAAACACAGTCGAACAGAAACAGAAAAGATATCCAACAAGTGAGAAAAAGTGAGATATGTTTACATGAACGATGCCATAGCAATATTCTGTATTATATGAAGGAGGAACTCCAAAAACCCCAGAATTTATTGATCAAAAATTGAATATTTATTCTTACATGTTGAAACTTCAGTCACCTTCAAAGTACTCTATACTTCGTTTGAAGCAATACACCTATTGAGATGCTTTTTCCATGGCTTGCAATGGTTTTTGAGCTTGTCATTGTTGATGCCCTTTAGTACTTCTACCATTTTTTGTTTCACCTCTTTCACATTGGCAAAACATCTCCCTTTGAGGACTTTTTCCATCCAGGGAAACAAACAAAGTTGCTCATAGCAAGACTGGGTGAATAAGGAGGATGAAACATGAGGTCATGCCATTTGGGGTCAAAAACTGCTGAACACTCAGTGTGGTATGGGCAGGTGCACTTGTAAATCCCCCATCATGAAATGGGTAAATACATTAAATAAATCTAAAAAAAAAAAAAGAACTTCAAAACACTGAAGCCAAACACAGCATCTCACACCAATGCTAATGGGCTCCTAGAACACTTAGCTAGTTGGGGAAGCCTGTACTACAAGTGGCCCTACCTCCTAAAGATAATTCCGGGTTTTTCTGGGGTCCCCCTCTAATAGATCAAGTAGATCCAGAGAAACAATTACATGAATTACAAAATTAAAATAAACCCTGCATGCACCAGAACAAGAACTAAGAAGGGTCATAAAATATTACAGACAATTAAGAATACATTTTAAAAGTTATTTTGTATTTTTGTTATCTGTTCCATGTTCTCTAGATTTATTTTAAAGATGTTTAAAGAGTGAATAAAAGTAAAATGTAAGACAGTTATTTCTGCCATGTTAATACAATGGGAAAAGAATTTTCATTTGTTGGGTTAAATTGCCACAGATAAAATTTAACAGCTAAATGTCACAGAGTAAATAATGAGCTTACACAATGTATTCTAATGAGCAAAAAGTAAAAAATGGCCTGGTAAAATGATATTTCAATTTTAAAAGATGAGATTGAAATATGGATAAGTACATAAAGACTAAAAATATGATTTTATAAGCTTTCCAGGAAAGTAAATAGGGCTATATTATTTATATATAAATGGCAAAGAATAAGAACAACTCTGGAAGAGAGAGATTAATTTTTCATTCATTGTGAAATGGGAATTCATACTTATTCGATTCCAGTCATGAGAATTATCACAAAACATGCTCTAGAACAATAGAAGCACACATTAAAAAAAAATTGTGCCTCTTTTCCATCTCTAAAGACAGAAAAAAAAAATCATAGAAACAGTGTACAAGGGAAAACAGTTCAAATATAAGAAAGAAACAGATGAATATTCTAGAAGATGAGAAGAATGACAGTTGAGAAGAAAGAAGAAAATTGGAAAACAGAAGGAAAAATATTGCAGAAAGTCTCTGTAGCAGATAACAGGCTATAGTAACAAGATATTTTAAAAGTGAACCTGACTGAAAAGAAGAGTATGTGAAAGAAAATTCCCAACTGGTAGTACAACACAAATAAAAAAGATACTTTAAAAAGTACAAAGAGATTAATGGACAGGAAAATATTGGAATCATTTAAAGTTATATATATATATATATATATATATGCATATATATAATTTAATGTTCTCTGTGCAATTCTTTCATCTTTCTAAAAGAAAAAGAAAGTTCCATAACTCCAAATATCTATTTACAAGTTCCGCTTTTCATCATAATTTAAAAATTTCCCCAGTATCTCATTGTCTTTAATAAAGTGTTTTCTAAGACTCTCGGTTGCAAATGACAGTATTCCAACTCAGACTAGCCTAAACCAAAAAGGAATGAATTTGCTCAATGTGGTAAGCAGAATAATGCTCTCTCCCCAAAGATGTCCATGTCCTAGTCCCCAGAACCTGAGAATATGCTTTTTCACATGGCAAAAGGAATTTTTGCTGATGTGATTAATTTAAACATTTTGAGATTGATTATCTTCGACTTTCCATGTAGACTCAATTTAATCATAGGGGGCTTCATATGAGAAAAGAGGGAGGTAGACATAGGAGAGTTAAAGTCAGAGAAAGAGATGTGATTACAGAAGCAGAGGTCAAGGTGATGCAGAAGCATGAGCCAAGGAATGTGGAGTAGCCCCTAGAAACTGAAAAAGGAAAAAGAAAAAAGGATTTTCCCCAAGAATCTCCAAAAAGGAATACAGACATGCAGATCCGTTTTAGACATCTGATGTCCAAACTACAATATGACGAATATGTGTTTTTCTAGGTTACTAAGTTTGTGGTAATTTGTTACAGCTGCAGTAGGAATCTAATACATTCACATAACGAAGAAGTTCAAGGTATATAGCTTTCTTTCAGTCAGTCTAATAAAATAAGTCAGATGATGTGAATCTATTACAATAATCTCTAAGCAATGTGTTCTGCTGTGCTGGTTTCATTTTCAGGCTTGTCCTCCCCATGTCATACAAAAGATGACCTGACCACAGGTAGTTTAAGGCTTTCCTCTTCCTTAATGTGTGGGGAACCACCTTGAGCTCTACTGTATGATGGCCCTGCTTAATAATGGCAACTCCAGAAAAAAAGCAAGAACATATTTCTCCCCAAACGCCAGAAAAGCTTAAGGGGGATCTGGTTGGCTTGGAACAGATCCTATCCTTTACTCGAACCAACCATTTAGCAGGGGTGGGCACTGTGGGAGGGTGTGAGGGGTGGGAGGGAGGTTGCAGTACTTTCATTGGCCAGGTCTTGGTCATCCACACTTGTGGTCAGGGTAGGGTAAAGGAGAGTCAGCCCCATGGAAACCACATCGACTTGGGTCCCCACAAGAGAAATGGGTGTTGTAACTAGAAGAGGGAAAAGGAAAGAATATAGAGTAAATAAGAACTAAGGTTACCACTAGGCCAAAACATAACATACTAGTTTAAAAGTATATATTCTATATTTAATTAAAAGAATGCAACATTGATATTGCCATTTCCTTTAAGTATTGATTACATCATTTTAAAAACATTATGAAATGAAAATAATACTCCAGATTTTGATTAAATTTCTGGAATCGTTAATACCCTTAAATCCTTCCCTCTGCCCCTCATTATAAATATGGCTTCTAAAAAATTGGCCTATTCTATATTAATAAATGAATCCAGCCATTTTTTCAGTTAGAAGGACAATTATTATTTTAATAACAGGCAAAACAATAGCAGAATGCACTGTCTAAGTGACATTGTTTTCAACCCAAGGCAAGGTTGCCTTCACAAGGACATGCTCACTGTTCAAAAAAGCCTTGGGATGCTAGGGTACACGAATTCCAACAGAAGATGGTTGGTGAAATCTGCTGGCAGGGCAACCGGACCCTATTAATAGAGTGGATCCCCTCCTACATTTATTGAACTGTTATCATAGGGCCCTCCCTTCTTGATTTGAAGAGCATTGTCATGCCCAAGAAAAAGTAGCAGTGGTGATGAAGTTTTCATGAAAGGTTATGGAGCCCAACAAGCTGCAGTGACCGTCAGGTTAAAGGTCTCAGTGAAGTGTCATAAAATAATTCAAATGTATTCACTCTTCTCGAGGTGTCTTCTAAAATCTCAGGTGAACAGAACCAACTCTGATGCAAATATTGGAGTAGTACAGGATTTTAGTTTCCTTTGAAGACTTACTAGAAGCAGGAAAGTTGAGCTGTCATCTATAGTACCACCATCATCTTGTTCATCCTAACACAGATCCTAGCACTTAAGAAGAGCTCAATAAATAAATACTGAATGAATGAACTGGTCTCAAATTTTTGTCACTCCTCACTCATTGAATATAAATTTAACTATAAGGCTATACAAAAAGACAAAGCTATTCTTTTTTATTTGGGCCTGTATTTTTATCATCATCAACATGCATTTGTTGTCTGCTGCTTTCAGATATTACACTCATGTGAAGGATCTGAAGTAAGGGTTAAGTGAAAGATTACGGAGTTATTCACAGCAATGATTCTGATGTCACTACAACCAAAAATAAATACAGACATGAGTGCCCACGTGTGTGCACGCACACACACTGAAGACATTCAAGTTAATGCAAATTCTAAACGTCTAAGATAATACAGATTGGAATGCAGCCAGCAAAAATGTCATTCTCCAGCTTAATGGAAAGATTAATAAATCAAAACCATGAATTATATATGAAGTCTCACCCAGGATCTCAGTTATTTTTAGCACAAGAAAGTAACATGATGCTGCAGGTACAGTTTGTGCCAACGCCATCACCTGAGGAGTAAGTGCCAAGGAAAGCAGGTCTGGGATGTCTCAATCAACAAAAGCTGAGACAAAAATGCAGCATCTTCCAAAGAACAGAGACAGCTTTGCTCATGTGCAAAATCGAGTGGCAAATAGGATGGAAGAAGTCACAAGTGTGAGGAAAGGACTTCTTCAGCATACTGATAACTATGCAAATAACTGAACACGATCTCAAGTGCATCTCTGCTTGTCAAGTGACGAACGGTAATGCACAGCTGGGATTTTAACTTCTCATGCACTAAAGAAGGCCACCGTCTGAAACAAAAATGAAGGGAGATAATTAGCACTTGGCAAAACCATAGAAAGTATACAGACTGAAGAGGAGTCCACAAACTTGAGTTCAAATCCCAGATCTGCCACTTACTCTGTGTTGTCTTGACAAATAATTTAACCTTTAGAAGCCTTTGTCCACAAAACTGAATGAAATGACACATGTGAAGTTTTTACCATGGTGTCCAGCATTAATTAATGATTCTCAGAGATATTATAAGTATGACAAAAACAAAGAGAAGGGCATATGTGTGCCCCCATATTAACTTTTAAAATCAATAAGAGACCAGGCATAGTGGTTCACACCTATAATCTCAGCACTTTGGAAGGCCAAGGTGGGAGGATTGCTTGAGTTGAAGAGTTTGAGGTTACAGTGAGCTATGATCATGCCACTACATTCCAGCATGGTTGACAGAGGAAGACCTTGTTTCCAAAAATAAATAATAATAAAAGCATTAAGCAAGTAACTATTGGTTGTGTGTGCATATGTAACACTTAAGAAATAAAACTTTTATGATGTAGATGAAATGATTTTAACACTTGCATTATATAATAATAGAAGCCCAGGCCCCATAGATATTAAGTGGTTTTGAAGCAACTAGCATGACAGTCACGTAAGGATGTTTGCTGTTTAATGAAGAGGGAAGACAACTTTAAAACGAGTAAATCTATAAAGTATTATCTCACTACCTCTCCCCTGGCCTTTAATGCCGTAGGTACTAGACCCAGGCAGTAGCCCTACCCAATAAGTTTCATAATTAAACCCTAATGTAAAGAAGCTGTTATGGTTTGAACATCTCTTCCAAAATTCATGCTGAAATTTAATTGCCATTGTAGCAGTATTGAGAAGTCGAACTTTTATGAAGTAATTAGGTCATAAGGGCTTTGCCCACATGAATGAATCAATGCTATTATTGCAGGAGTGGGTTAGTTATTGTGGGAGTAAAAAGAATAAAGTTCAGCCCCCATTTTTCTCTGTCTCACTTGCCCTTCCAACTTCCACCAGGAAATGATGAAGCACAAAGGCCCTCACAAGATGACAGTGCCATGCTGTTGGACTTTCCAGCTTCAGAACTGTGAGAAATACATTTATTTTCTTTGTAAGTTACTCATTCTGTGGTAGTGTTTTACAATAGCAGAAAATGAACTAAGACAAAAACCAATCACAATCCAAACTCCCAGAGACCTAGAAAGAAGAGAGATTAAGAACATTTTCCTATTCCTACTCATTACATTTTCACCAACATGTAAACTGTAGTTATCTTTGGTGGTAGAATGCAGGAAATTTTTTGCTTTTCAATTATCTGTAATTTCTAGATTTTATATATGTATAAGATATAAGAAACAAGATACTAGCCGGGCTCAGTGGCTCAGCCTGTAATCCTGGGCTTTGGGAGGCTGAGGTGAGTGGATTGCCTGCGCCTGCGGGTTCAAGACCCACCTGGGCAACTTGGCGAGACCTCATCTCTACAATAAATACAAAAAACAGCCAGGCATGGTAGCGGCCTTCCGAGTAGCTTCCGGCTACTCAGAAGGCTGAGGCGGAAGGATCGCTGGCACCCAGCAGGTCGAGGCTGCGGTGGCCGGGAGTGGCCACTGCACTCCAGTCTGGGCGACAGAGTGAGACTCCAACTCAAAAAAAAAAAAAGAAATAAATAAAAGAAACAAGATACCTAAATACTATCTTATTTTATCTAAGGGAGAAGGAGAAGCAACAGCCTTCAAACTAGTCTGACTGCACCATTTTTGTAAATAAAGTTTCATTGGAATATCACCACAACTTTTTGTTTATACATTGTTCATGGCTGCTTTGTCGTCACAATGACAGAGTTGAGTTGTAGCAACAGAGACCCTGTGATCACAAAGCTTAAAATATTGACTGTTTGACCCTTTACAAAGCTTGCTGATCCCTGAGTTAGTCAGTCCAAAAAAGAATCTCAAGCACGGCCTGTCCATTATGAAATACTTATTATAAGTGGGCCACTGTATACCTGTGATGGCCTGGACAAATCATTAACTTTTAAGCTGTCTTATTTTTCAAAATAAATAAAAATAATAATGGAAATAATATCAATCTTTATGGAGTGTTTACTATGTACTAGGCACCCTCTAAGTCCTTTACATATATTAACTAATTTAGACTTCATAACAGCCATGAAACACAGATTCTATTCTCATTGCTATATTAGACATGAGGAAACTGAGGCAGTGTGACTCTAGAATTTGAGCCAGGAATACAACCCAGGAATTCTGAGCTCCAGAAATGTGCTCTTAACCAGGAGGTTAAACTGTTGAGCAAACGACTATTTCCACTGCATGATCTCTAGAATATCTTGGTCTTCTAAACTTAAGGATTTTATGTTGTGGCATTTCGTCTTGAAAAATATGTTACAGCTCAGTTTTTTTTAAAGGCAGAAGTCACCAATTCCTGGATCACCCGTAGTGTTTTTTCATAGTTATGTGTTTTGACCATATAGCTTTTGAGAACAATAAGAATTTAAAGCCAGGCTCGGTGGCTCAGCCTGTAACCCCGCGCTTTGGGAGGCCGAGGTGAGTGAATTGCCTGAGCCCATGGGTTCGAGACCTGCCTGGGCAACTTGGTGAAACCTCATGTCTACAATAAGTCAAAAAAATTAGCTGGGCATGGTAGCGCTATGTAGTTCCAGCTACTTGGAAGGCTGAGGCGGAAGGATCGTCGGAGCCCAGCAGGTCGAGACTGTGGTGGTCGGGAACGGCCACTGCACTCCAGTCTGGGCGACTGAAGTGAGACTCCAACTCAAACAAATAAATAAAGAAATAAGAATTTAAATTCCTGTGAGTGGGCGTGGCCTCCTTGTCACAGAACCCTCTTTCCTGTGACAGTTCCCACTCTTACTTTTACCTCTGTGCTGGGCCCAGGAAGACACCTGAGACCCTCTGAGACTTTGGTAGAGGAAGGGTGATTGATGAATACTTGTGTTGTCTGTTATTGTGACACGGTTCCTGGCTTGAGCAAAGCCAAGATTAGTGGGGGTGTAGGTGAGTGTGGGGTAAATGTTTGACTTTCACTGAACTTTCAGTCCTCTGGGTAGGCTCAGAGACTTCTGTGAGGAAAAAAGAAAGTGAGGGAGATAGAAAGGAGAGAGAGGAAGAGGTGGGGGGGAGGGTAGCAGGAGGACAGGAAGGGGCAGAGAGGAAGGAGCTGGGAGATGAGACACAAAGGGCAGGAAAGGGAAGCAGGGGTAGGAGGGTGCCAGGGGAGGAAAGGGAGTGGGAAACAGAAGAGGGAGAGGCAGGAGAAGGAGAAAGGGCAGAGAGGAGGAAGAGAAAGAGCAAGGAGAAAGAAAGAAGATGAGAAAAACAGGGAGAAATAGAACTTGTAGGCCAAACTCAAGCAGTCCTCTGGGCAGGCTCTCCCTTTTTTTTTTTTTTTTTTTTTGTGGAAAATGCTGTACAACACCAGGGAATAAAAAGGATACTTTTGCCAGGTATAGTGGCTCACACCTGTAATCCCAGCACTTTGAGAGGAGGTGGTGAGAGGACCGCCTGAGCCCAAGGGTTTGAGACCAGCCTGGGCAACTTGGTGAGACCTCGTCTCTGCAACTAATCAAAAAATTAGCCGGGCATGGTGGTGCATGCCTGTGGTTCCAGATACTTGGAAGGCTGAGATGGAAGGATTGCCTGAGCTCAGCAGGTCGAGGCTGCGGTGGCCGTGAGTGTGCCACTGCCCTCCAGCCTGAGCAACAGAGTGAGACTCCGACTCAAAAAATAAAAATAAAAAAAATAAAAAGAGTACTTTAGTGTCAAAGTGATATAAAAAAGGGAAGGGGGAGAAGGCATCCCATACACTTCTGAAGAGGTCACAAAGTGGGCTTTGATGGTTCCAGCTCTATACTGGAACTCAGGGCCATAAGCATTGGTGGCATGGAGAAGAGCGCCATGCCTAGCAAGTCACTTGCTGTGTGGACCATAAAGTGTTTGAGAGATCATCTCACAACGTTCCAGGTTCTAAGACCTCAGTTTTCTGCATCAGGGAAAGACAGAAAGGAGAAGAAAACATGGCAGGGATCACGAAGTAAGAGTATGAGGAGGGGCAGGGGATATCTCAAGACACTTCCTGAGGGAATCTCAGAAATGACTGGGGGAAGGGACTTTGCTAGATGCTGAAAACACATTCCCATATAAAAATCTTTACCTGGACCGGGCTCGGTGGCTCAGCCTGTAATCCCAGCACTTTGGGAGGCCAAGGTGAGTGGATTGCCTGAGCTCGCAGGATCGAGACCCGCCTGGGTAACTTGGAGAGACCTCATCTCTACAATAAATCAAAAAAGTAGCCGGGTGTGGTAGCGTGCGCCTGTATTTCTGACTACATGGAAGGCTGAGGTGGAAGGATCGCCGGAGCCCAGCAGGTCGATGCTGCAGTGGCTGGGAGTGGCCACTGCACTCCAGTCTGGGCGACAGAGTGAGACTCCAACTCAAAAAAAAAAAAAAAAATCTTTACCTGGCATGCCAAGAGACGAGTCACTAAGAAAAAAGACCACCCACCTTGAAAGTTTAATGCATTCTCAAATTACTCCTTAGATTAGCCATTGATTCACCATGATGACAGCATCACTTTGAGCAAACCAACTAAGCCATTTCAGGAAAGTTTTACTAAGTTTCTCTTTAGACTGGTCATTATAGGCTATTAGGAAATCTAGGAAAGACTCTCTATCTCAAAAAAAAAAAATCCTGAAACAAAAATGTGCATCCAATTTCCAGGAATTCATAGACTACCTGCCACCCAAACATCCATTGATTCTGAGGCATCCGTGAACCTAGATTGATAACTCTAGTTTTAGATTATCAAAACACATGTGCACATGGTATTTCCTACTTACCTGGAGTACACAGAATGACTGTGAATCCAAAATGCATTGCAAAGCAGCAGATAAGGCTTGCTGTTAAAATTTCCAAAAAGCCCACATTTATATGCACAAAATAGAAAAAAATCAATATCTAAATACATAGCTTATTACCTTGAAAGGAATAGATACTGAGGAGAAACAGAGCATAAAATGATTACAAATGGGGTGCTAAGATCTATTTGAATTACTTCTTACTGCTTGTACAAAGATATGGTGTGCACACACAAATCACATAACAACTTGAATCAAACATGGTGATAGTTTTCCTTGTGAATAATTTTATTCTGATATGTCTTATAGTTTATAAGTCATCACATTTGCAAATAGGACTCTCACCTGTAGACTGATAGGTTAAATGTGCTCAGATGCTAAGAAAAAACTTTATTTGCTAACAGAGAAAACTAAGTTAATTTCAAGATCTACATGTAATTTCATTTACATGTAGAAGAAAAGTAAAGTAAGACAAAACTAAAGTGAGTCCTACTGTACTCTGCCATGCTCAGCTCAGTTTGGAGAAGTGCAGTGACTTCTCTCAGTCATACTTTTGAAAGGGAACAGAGAAATTCTCACATATAACATAATAGAGTGAAATGTAGTTATTAAGGATAGGATTCATGGGTACTATTTACTGTGAAGGAAAGTGCACATGCTATGAATAAATACAAAAGCAAGAAGACATAGAGCTTCATGTAGTTGAATGTCTACATTAGTTCATAAAGATACAATAGTACATAAAGATATAGATGAAGATATAGACAAGTAGATGTGTAAACACACATTTATTCACACACACACACGTGCACACACACACACACACACACACACACAGACTGGAAACAAGAACCAAAACTTGTTGCATTTTTATCTGAGTAATGAGATAATAGGTGTTTTTTTTTTTTTCCTTTCTTCATTTCTCCCCTTTTCCCTCATCCATTTCTTCCTTTCTTTCTTTCCTTTCATTTTTTTGGAGCTATATATTGTCTAAGGATTTTTAAAAATAATAAACATTCATTTCTTTTGAAATCAGAAAATAAGTTACACCTGGAAAACAAAGACATTGACATACTACAATGGATCAATCTAAGTATCCCCAGGATAATAAAGGATCCGAATCTTATTTGAAAGACTATGCAAAATTTTGTTATGGAAAAGTAAAGACTTTGGAGGATAAGATAAGCCTCATCATCTTCTCTGAAGAGCAACCATGTAGAAGAGGAATTAGACAATATTCCTGGCAGTTTCAGAGAGTAGAACAAGGACCAATTGAAGTGAAACAAGGCTCTCCCTCCAAGGAGGCACAGCCCCAGATGACCATTGACAGAAACACACCCCCAGATGCTAGAAGACCATCTATGGAAACACACGTCTCAATGCCAGTGGAATATATATATATCTCCAAGTACTGAATGTCAATCCATAGAAACACACCCCAGACGACAGATGATAATCTGGAGAAACACATCCCACATGCTAGATGAGCATCTACGGGAACACAGTTCCAGATGCCGGACAACTGTAGATGGAAGTATATGTCCAGATGCCAATGGCCATTCAAAGAGTCACACAACCCGATAATAGCTGTCCTTCTTGCCCACAAACCATCATATGAAGTAACTGTCAAGTTGGTTTTCCATCCTTAAAGATACTCTTCAGGGTTGTGAGATATGTTCTAAAACAGTAAGTCACAAAAACAGTAGTCTTACCTTTAGAGATCACAGTGTTTCATGAATATGAAGAGTACCTTGGATCAACAGCACTGGTAACAATTAGCTTCAGAAAGAGTTGCACGGGAATGTGCAACCTGCTCCTGTCAGCCACCTGCTTTTTGGCTTCACATCTGTGAAGGGGATTCTCATTACCCTCCCTTACAAAATGCTCTCAATTAAGAAAGAAAAGTGAGAGCTTGAGGGTAGAAAGAGGAAAGCACAAGGCTAAGGAAAAGAGAAGAAATATGATGAAGTGTAGAGAAAAAGAAGACAGCAACAAATGAATACAAATATCAAATCTTTTAGAAAACAATCAACAGCAAATATTCAAAATAAATTTATACTCTGGCCTTTGAGGTTTATTTACCTGTTTAAACAGTTGCTTTTTTATTTTTTGAAGATGCTTTAAAAATTGTCCTGCAAAAGGTCAGGGTTGTTAAATTGGAGGAAAAAGAAAAAGCAAAACAGCTGTGGTATTTATATTTTCCTCATCAACTCTCCTAATTAGTTGTGTGACATTGAAGAAGTTAATCTCTCTTAAACTCCACTTTTTCATATACAAATGAAAATTATACCTAGTGAGGCTGTTGTGAGAATTAAATTTCTTATATGTGCCGGGCTCGGCGGCTCAGCCTGTAATCCCGCGCCTTGGGAGGCTGAGGTGAGTGGATTGCCTGAGCCCGCGGGTTCGAGACCCGCCTGGGCAACTTGGCGAGACCTCATCTCTACAATAAATCAAAAAATTAGCCGGGCATGGTAGCAGGTGGAGGCTGCGATGGCAGGGAGCGGCCACTGCACTCCAGTCTGGGCGACAGAGTGAGACTCCAACTCAAAAAAAAAAAAAAAAAAAAATTCTTATATGTATCTACTCATTAGATATTGAATTAATCCTAGCTTCAGAATAATTGTGAAAAAAACTTTTGGGTCTAGAAAAAAATAGGTACCAGTACTTTCTGAGGTTATACCTGAGATGAGATTTATGTATACTAGCTCTAAGTTCTAACCAAATCTTTTAGTTAGAGCTGCTATTAACAAACTTTTTCTGTCGCACTTGGTGGCTCAGCCTGCAATCCCAGCATTTTGGGAGGCCGAGGCGAGTGGATTGCCTGAGCCCGAAGGTTTGAGACCCGCCCGAACAGCTTGGCGAGACCTCGTCTCTACAATAAATCAAAAAAATTAACCGGGCATGGTAGGGCGCGCCTGTAGTTCCGTCTGCTTGGAGGGCTGAGGCGGAAGGACCCGGAGCCCTGCAGGTTGACGCCGGAGTGGCCGTGAGTGTGCCACTGCACTGCAGCCTGAGCGGCAGAGTGAGACTCCGACTCAAAACAAACAAACAAATCTTTTCCAGAAAGTGAATAGATTAGGCTTTGCAGACGCACTTCTGTCATGCCTACTCAACTCTGCCGCAGCAAAAACGATTGTAGGAAATATGAAAACGAGTGAGCATGACTGCATTCCAATAAAACTTTATTTAAAAAACAGGGATGGGTTGGATTTTGCCTGTGGGCAGTAGTTTGTTGACTTCTAAGCTAGATAGTATTCCCAAATTATAAATGAAGAAACTACTACTCAGAGACCCTGAACAACTTGCCTTGGGTCACACAGCTTATAAGCAGTAGACTTGAGATTTGGGCCTAGGACCATATGTTTCAGAGCTCATGTTCTTTCCTCTATGCTAAGTTGTGTTAATTGGTATAACACCTTTTCGGTCACTTATGGTTCAGAAGAGAGATTCTGCTCAACTAAATACACAGTTGCTTCACAACACGAACGATGTTCAAATAACTCAACTAGAACATAACAAGATTCCAAGGTCCATGCTCATTATAAAACTTATAGTCTCAAAAGGGTTTGCTGTTATTATTTCAGCGAGAAGTTGGTCTTGCCAAAATCAAGTGGAGAGTTACTATGTGAATTTCAAAAAAATAATTTTATCTTGAATTTCCTGGAAAACACTAGTAGACGTTTTCTTATTTGAGCTTCAATAGCCCAGATATTATCCCCAAACATCCAGTGCATTGTCATAGAGGAAGGAACTGAATGACTATCTACAAAATAAGAAATGAGATTAGGAAAATATCCATTCTTCCAACTTATTTATGCTGAGCATTAATTTCCTTTCAGAAAGACCACAAGTATTATGAAATATTTAGAGCAACAGTTTCTGATTGGGTCAAAAAGAGAGAAAAGGGAGAAAGAGTGACACAGTCAACTGGAGATCTTTATTACAACTACACAACCCAGTCTTCACCCCCGCCACCACAAGATTCGAAATCCCCTGAGTTGGGAGAATAACGTGGTCTCTGTACATAAGAAGAAAAAATCAAGGCAAACAAACATTTCAAGTGATTCTTATTATTCCACTTTCAGAAACATCAGTTAAAGCAGGATTTCTCAACGTCAGCACTACTCACACTTGGACTGGGCAAATCTTTGTTGTGGGGGCTGTCTTGAGCATTGTAGGATGTAGCATCCCTGGCCTCTACCCACTAGATGACAGTAGCATCCTGCTCCCAACCATGACAACAAAAAAATTGTCTCCAGACATAGCCAACTAGTTCTTTGGCGGCAGGGCAAAATTTCCCTGATTGAGAATCACTAGGTTAGAATGTAACCCATCCGATACTGGCTTTATCCTAACGTTCAGTTCCAAAACAAAACAAAACAAGATAAATTTAAGTCCATATGAGACCTAGTTAGAGTATTATTCTGTTGCTTTATATAAGGACCATGAGCTCATCCATAGCCCCACCTCTCTGTTAATGTGTTGCCATTCTTTTGCAGCTTTTGAACTTACTGCAAATCTTAAGCATGGACTGACATAATACCTAGACATGTTTTTATAGTACTAAATATCATTTGTCATTCACTGTAATAGGTTGCACGCCAACATGAATGCTCTGTGGATCCACATATGTCCCTTGATTTTTTTCATTCTATTTTTAGATAGTTTAAATGATCCTGAAATTTGCAATAACAATCTTTCAAAACTTATATCATCTCTTGCCTTCCTTAGTTAAAATTTAATTACCTGAACTATATAATAAAAAGTTGCCAGTCCTTAAATAAATGCCATTCTAGTGTCAATTAAGATATTACCTAGATCTGGACAATGACAAATGTTGGCCAAGATGTGGTGAAATTGGAATTGTCATAAATTGCTGGTGGGACAGGACAATGGCAGCCTCTTTGGAAACCAGGTTGACAGTTTTTTTTGAGTTACACACAATTTATCAAAAGATCTAGCATTCTACTCTTAAGTATCTATCCAAGACAAGTGAAAACATATGCTCATACAAAGACTTGAACCTAAATGTTCATAACAGCATTGATCATAATAGGCAAAAGGTGGACACAACCCAAATGGCCATTGACTACTGAGTGGATAAACAAAACATGGTATATTCGTAGAATGAAATATTACTTAGCAATATGTAAAATGTTCAGAAGCACAAATTTAAAGAGACAGAAAGTAGATTAGTTAGAGCTGGGTATGTATGTGGGAGGTGGGGATGGAAAGTAACTGCTAATATGTATTGGAGTTATTTTGGGGTAATAAAAATGTTCAAAAATAAGATCATCGTTATGGTTGCACAATTCTGTAAATACACTAAAAACCATCAAATTGTGCACTTCAAATGATTGAATTTTATGATATTTAATTTATATCTTATTAAAGTTGCTAAAAATATAATAGATGGGCTCGGTGGCTCAGCCTGTAATCCCGCGCCTTTGGGAGGCTGAGGTGAATGGATTGCCTGAGCCGGCAGGTTTGAGACCCGCTTGGGTAACTTGGCGAGACCTCATCTCTACAATAAACAATAATAATAAAAAAAAACAGCCGGGCGTGGTAGCGCGTGCCTGTAGTTCCGGCTACTTGGAAGGCTGAGCGAAAGGATCACCGGAGCCCAGCAGGCTGAGGCTGTGGTGGCCAGGAGCGGCCACTGCACTCCAGTCTGGGTGACAGAGTGAGACTCCAACTCAAAAAAAAAAAAAAAATATATATATATATAGTATAGGTCTAGATAAACCCTTTCCTGAGTGAAAATGGAATTTCACCTACCGCGCTGTTAAGTCAGTCTGTAAACTTCTACTGGTCTTGCATTCAACAGGCCTGAATGCAGATCTGAACAATGAAAGCTCTGTCCATATCTCTGCGTTTCCTTTTAATTCTAGCATTCTCTGCATCCTCCAACTTAGTAATACTGAGACATGATATCAAGTTTTATGGGCTCTATTGCTGCTGTGACATAATAAAAATCACAAGTACTTATTTGTATCTGGGTATATCAATTAGAGAGCAATCCTTCATTTCAGCAGGATTTTGCCCTTCCTATTTTGTTCCCAATTCCTTTTGCTTTTTTTGGCTTAGGTATTGATTCTTTTTTTTTTTGAGTTGGAGTCTCACTCTGTCGCCCAGACTGAAGTGCAGTGGCCACTCCCGGCCACCACAGCCTCGACCTGCTGGGCTCCGGTGATCCTTCCACCTCAGCCTTCCAAGTAGCTGGAGCTACAGGCGAGCGCTACCACACCCAGCTAATTTTGGATTTATTGTAGAGATGAGGTCTCGCCAAGTTGCCCAGGTGGGTCTTGAACCCGCGGACTCAGGCAATCCACCCACCTCAGCCTCCCAAGGCGCAGGATTACAGGCTGAGCCACCGAGCCCGGCTAGGTATTGATTCTAATAGTCCCTATCTAATGTGTACTAAACAAAAGTGGGTGTTTTTGTTGTTGTTGCTGTTGTTAGAGACAGAGTCTCACTCTGTCTCCCAGGCTGGAGTGCAATGGTGCCATCATAGTTCACTGTAACCTCAAAGTACTGGGTTCAAGTGATCCTCCTGCCTCAGTCTCCCAAGTATCTAGGACTAAAGGTGTGTGCCACCATGCCTGGCTAATTAAAACTTTTTTTTTTGTAGAGATGGGGTTCTGTTATGTTGCCCAGGCTGGTCTCGAACTCCTGGGTTCAAGTGATCATCCTGCATTGGTCTTCTAAAGACACTGGGATTATAAGAGTGAGCCGCTGTGCCTGATGCAAAAGTGTTTTGATTAATGGATTTTGTTCAAGCTGGATGGAAGATTTCAGTGGCCTCCCACTGAACTATGTTGTTATCAACATTACTGAAGACATGGACTCCTCATTCAATTTTTTAGTTACTCAAAGATGAGGAAGCAGAAAATAAATAATAAAGTTAAAATTTTAAAAATAATCTTAGTAAGCTGGAGCTAAGTACTGAAGCAAACAAAATTAGAGTACATATAAACATTTAATAAATACATTTCGCGTGAGCAAAATGAAGGAGACCCAACTTCACAATCACTGATTTAAAAGAAGCCAAAATTTTATATGCTAATAATTTCCATTTGAATTGGATATATAATGTATTTATAAAAAGAATATTGCCAGCATGGTGAGTCTGACAGAGGGAGAGGGCAGATATTATGAGAGCAGACAAGAGTGGACCTAGCCTAGACATCCTTTCACAGGAAAGCAACTGAGATGGAGAGAGGTCTGGAAACAGTAAGGCACAGTTGAGTGGACTGGGGATGGATAATTCAGACAAGAGAGAATTGATGGGGTGTGATTGAAATGTTGTCATGTGGATATTGACTCAGACTTATATTTGCTATCCCAGAAGAAGAAATTAGGACCAACAGTGAGACATCACAAGGAGACAGACTTTCTACATGGATATTTGGGAAAACTTCCTCTGACGATCGGGAGGTGTTTCATAAAGTAATGAGTTCACAGATGTAACAAGTACTCAAACATTTTAATTGAATGACCTTTTCATTGGACTAGCTCAGAGGTCAGCAAACTTTTTCTGTAAAAGGCCAAAGAATACACATTCTAGGCTTTGTGGACAACATAGTCTCCCTTACAACTATTCAACTCTACTGCTGTATCAATAAAATGCATTCATAGGCCCTAAGATTTGAGTTTCTTATAGTTTTCACATCATTAAATATTATTCTTCTTTTGATTTTTTTTTTCTCAACAGTCTTGGCTTGTGAACTGTAAAAATACAAGCAGTGGGCCAGATTTAGTTCATTGGCCCATAATACCAATCCCTGGACTGAATGATGGAGTTTGTCACTAGTTTCGTAGCTTTGAGTTTGAATAAAACCTGAGAGACATAACTTATCCTTTTAAACTCATCCCTTTGCCTATAATTATAACTGTAGATAACATCAATTGAGACTGAAGCATAGAGAATGTTTCCCAGCAACAAAGTGGCAAACTGGGATTTGAACCCAGGGAACCTGACTCCAGAATGACTTTTTCTGTGTACCCTCTTAGTTAACGCGGTGCAATCTTTTGGTTAACCTAGAAGGTGGGCCTTCTAGTCATGCCTGTACTATGAGTGAGAAAACTGAGGCACAGAATTATGAAGTAAATTACCTGCATTCACAAGAGTGTAGTGTTGGGACCAGAGTTTAAACGCAGGCAGGTTGACCCAGAAACCATACACTTAACCACACCCCACTGCTAATAGTGAAGTGAATTTAATAGAAAAGCCATAGTTAAGGGAAAGTTTGGCAGCTCATGGGCTGCAAGTCTGGAAAATAATGTGGGCACAGTGCTGAGTCTCTTACACTAGTGACATTGGACGAATGAGAAAAGGGAAGAAGACAGAATAAAAAAGGATCTAGAAAAGCAAGAAAAATCAACTCTGCCTCTTCCAAAACTTGGTGAAAGGGAGAGCCCTGTTTCCATTTTTCTTCTGCAAAATGAAAAGTAGTATTAATATCTACCAGTCTCACCCAAGAGCGTTGAGCAAATTAATTAATGCCAATGAACTGCTTTTGATGGAAACTAAAAAGTCAAGAACAAGTACAACAGGGCAACTGATTTGTATTATTGTTATATTTATTCAATTGTCACCTTCCTGGTTCTTGGGAGACTTTATGAATAAACAGCAATATATTAATGATTCTCAGAACTATTGATATCACTCTGAGAAGTCTACACCTAAATCCCAGTCACCACTGTAAGTGAGATTTGGAAAACCAATGTATTATAATCTTTGATATCTTTTCTATTTCTGTCTATCTCTGTCACATAAGTAACGGGACCATTTTCAGCCTCTGTGTTGCTTTTTTTTTTCTTAGTAATGGGAGCACGTACTCCCTGCATTTAGCATGTTTTGTTGCATGAAGGTAGTATTCTGCGTCCTAGAAGGTACCAGGTTATAGAAAGAAGAGAACTAAACAGATGAGGTAGGAGAACTGGTCAGGCTAAGGCCCCAATCAAGAACTCAAGCAGGACACTGACTTTTGGTCACCTTCCCTGATGTCAAGGCTAACTTGGATGTCTCTCTTCTGTACCTCAATAGCACCAAGTTACTTCTGTTATACTACATGTGCCCCATTGAAATTGTTGAATTGCTCATTTAGTAAATTCGATATGACTCCAGGGCAAGACATTTTTGGTTTGGCTTTGTTTTTAACCATTGAAAAGCTAGGCAGATTGTGGACTTCTAATAAACATTAAATAATAATAAATGATAATCTGATTTTGGTTGACTCATCAGTAAAATGAGAGAACAGGATGAGATGGTCATTAATGTCTCTTCTGATCTTGAGATTTGGATAAAGCCAGCTCTTCTAACTCTCAAGTAGACTCTCATACAGGGCTATTCTTTTTCTTGGAGGAAAAGAGAAAGTCTCAAAGAAGAAAGAAATGTATATAATACTCTTCAAAAATTGTATAACACTAGACCCATCTTTTCCTGAAGAATGGGCATTCTTCTCAACCCTGTATCCAGAGAAATCAATTTTCAGACACTGCAGCTCTTCTCCTTCCCCTGCTCATAAACTTCCAAATGATTCCCCATCTCGCCCAGAGTAAAAGCCACAATTCTCCCCATATCCTACAGACACTGTACCTTCTGGCCATTTCTCCATTCACCTCTCTGACCTCTATCCTGGGCCACATGAATCTCCTTACTACTCCTCCAATTTATCATGTGCATTCTGACCTCAAAGTCTATACCCTTGTGGTTTCCTCTGCTAAGAACTTTCCCCTAGATATCCTGATGACTTGTTCTCTCACCTTTTCCAAATCGTCCAAAAGTCACTTTCCCAGGTAGACCTAACCACCTTATCGATCATTTGGAGTCACCTTTCCAGCACTCCCTATTCCCTTTGCTGATTTATTTTTCTCCATAGTGCTTACTGCTTTTCATTATACCATACAAGTAATCTGTCCTGATCGCCACTGTGTCCTAGCACCTAGAAGATTGACAGGCATGCAGCATGGGGTTTAGTGAATGTGTGTTGAATGCATGAACACAGCTAAGGCAGCACAAGGAGGATGGGAATGAGGCTTGGTGTATAAACCTCAAGCTCCACTGCTTTTCCTGGTGGGCCTTTGGACTGTGTCTCTAATCTCATGTTCATGGCCTCCTCCAGAGTCCACATTTGTTCTGCTCTTCCAGTTCGTTTTCCCTTTTCAACCTCTGTGCACAGGTTATACCCTTTCAGGACAGTGTGGGCTCCATCCCAAGGCAAATTAAGCAAGAGGTAAATGGAAAGGGAAAATATCTGCATGCACTAATGGAAGGCAAAAACTATTATCAACAGGGAAGGCATGGGGTTAACCATTGACCTTATTTCCTGATGTGGAAAAAGGAGGCAAACATCAAATTTTCAATTCTAGACCCTCATAAAAGCTATTTTTGAGGTAATGATGGTTAGAAAACCAACTTTACAAATAAATTAAATCTGGAAATCTAGCAGTCTCTCCTAGCATAGCTTTCATTCATGAAGGTGTCCAGACCATGAAGTCCTTATATCTAATGGTTATGATCGATGCTAGAATTTATGATAATTACAAAGAGAGAGACAACAGGGTAGAATAAAGGATCCAGGTTTTGGATTTAGACACTTATATTTCTTCTATGAAGAAACAAAATCAAAATATCTACTTCATGTATTTATTGTGCAATGAAATGGGAAATTTTAAGAGTAAGATATGGTATGTATAATTATCCAGTTTATAATGGGTACTCAGTAGATGCCAGTCACTGCCACCACTGCCACTATTGTTGTTGTTATTTGGAAGTGATGCTCTACCTAGGAGGCAGAGAGGAGTACTGGCACATTGAGAGAAATAGAGAAGAAGAGGGAGCATTCTACAGGTTGAAAAATGAATCTGATTCTACTGGTTCAAGGTTTCTCAAAATTGGCATGATTAACGTTGGGGGTCACATAATTCTTTGCTGTTTGAATCTACCCTGCACATTGTAGGACGTTTACTATCATCCATGGCCTCTATACACCAGATGCATTAGCAAATCTCCTAATTGCAATAAACAAAAAATGTCTTTAGACATTGCCAGATGTCCCTGGGGGGCACAATCCCCTCAGGTTGAGAGCCACTGATGTCTGACCAGGAAACAAGAAATAGAATGTAGTAAAAACCAGGTGTTACTTAAGGCTTAAGCATACATAAGAATAAGAGGCAATATATCATTCTGGTTTAGATCAAGGGTAGGCAAACTGTGGTCCATAGGTCAAATCCAGTCCATTGTTTATATAAATAAAGTTGTATCAAAACACAGACATGCTCATTTATTCACCTATTGTCCATGGCTGCTTTCTCACTATAGTGGCAGAGTTGAGTAGCTGTGACAGAGACTATACAACCCCAACCAAGCCAATCGTATCTATTACCAAGCCTTTTACAGACAAAATTTGTTGCTCCTTGGCTTATGGCGTAGACAGAATCTGGAGGCAGACTGCCTGTTTTTAAAATCCTAGTCCAGCTGTTTGTCACTAACAAAATTTGTGGCAATGTCCTGGAACCTCTTGTGCCTCAGCTTCTCAATCTGTCAAGGCTGCTGATAATAATAGTGCCAAATTCATAGGGTCATTGTGAGGACTAAATTAGTAAAGACATGGGATGTGCTCAAAACAGTCCCTGAAATGTCACAGGCACTCAATAAGTGTTTGCCATTATAATGCTCTTCAAGGGGAAACAAAGAAAACATGGTGATCTTACCTTTTTTTTTTTTTTTTGAGTTGGAGTCTCACTTCATCGCCCCGACTGGAGTGCAGTGGCACACTCCGGACCACCGCAGCCTCAACCTGTTGGGCTCAGGTGATCCTCCCGCCTCAGCCTTCCAAATAGCCGGAACTACAGGCACGCGCTACCACGCCCAGCTAATTTTTGATTTATTGTAGAGATGAGGTCTCACCAAGTTGCCCGGGTAGGTCTTGAACCTGCGGGCTCAGGCAATTCACTTACCTCGGCCTCCCAAAGCGCTGGGATTACAGGCTGAGCCACCGAGCCCGATTGTGATCCTACCTTTTAAAAGACTGACTTATATATCCAAAGAAATCTGCCCAGCGAAGAAAACAATCTTTCATATAAAATAAACTCATTAGTTTGTCTCCTCCAATCATTTCTCACTAATATTTGATGTGCTAATTTCAAAGAGAGAAGACTAAAATGCCTTTGAAAAATATGAATTTAAGGTATCTGATGGAGCCGGGTACAGAGGCTCACACCTATAATCTCAACACTTTGGGAGGTGGAGTTGAGAGGATAGCCTGAGCCCAAGGGTTCAAGACAAGCCTGGGCAACTTGGCGAGACCTCGTCTTTACAATAAAATTGTAAAAACTTAGTTGGGTATGGTGGCATACACCTGGGTAGGTCAAGGCTGAAGTAGCTGTGATCATGCCAATGCACTCCAGCCTGGGTGACAGCATGAGACTCCGACTCAAAAAGAAAAAAAGAAAGAAAAAAAAATATATGTAATATATTATGTATAGTATATTACATGTATATGATAGAAAACCCAAGAGGAGAAAAACTTGCAGTGAAACTGATATGGGCCTTATATACTTTCTGGCCAATTCAGATCAAGCTTTCTTTTTTCTTTTTCTTTCTTTCTTTCTTTTTTTTTTTTTTTGAGTTGGAGACTCACTCCGTCACCCAGGCTGGAGGGCAATGGCACACTCCTGGCCACCGCAGCCTCGACCTGCTGGGCTCCGGCGATCCTTCCACCTCAGCCTTCCGAGTAGCTGGAACTACAGATGCGCGCTACCACGCCTGACTAATTGTTTTGATTTATTTTTATTTTAATTTTTTTTTTTGAGTTGGAGTCTCACTCTGTCGCCCAGACTGGAGTGCAGTGGCTGCTCCCGACCACTGCAGCCTCGACCTGCTGGGCTCTGGCGATCCTTCCGCCTCAGCCTTCCGAGTAGCCGGAATTACAGGCGCGCCCTACCACGCCCGGCTAATTTGTTGATTTTATTGTAGAGATGAGGTCTCCCCTGCCCAGGCAGGTCTCGAACCCGCGGGCTCAGGCAATCCATTCACCTCAGCCTCCCAAACAGCAGGATTTCAGGCTGAGCCACTGAGCCCGGCTAGGCTTTCTTTTTTCATTGTCTCTTTCCTTGTCTTATTTTTAAACTTATAAAGAAAGAGCTTCAGCTAACAATGTACATTCCTATGTGCTTGGCTATGTATTCATCCCCATCACGAATTCCCCACCCTGGCTAGCTGGGGAACCTCACTGTACAGGAGCAAATTAAATGTTTGCCTGTCTTCTAGCATTTGCTCAGGCTGCTTCTGCTTCTCCAACTCCTATCTATTCTTCATGTGTCAGCTTAGGTACTTCTTTCCCTGTGGCCCTTGGCATGTTCTCCAGACTACTTCTTCAAATCCCAGTAGTACTCAGAAGACTTGGCCTCTCAACAAGGTGCTTCATCCAACATTCACTTGCAGCTGTTACTCAACTGCTGCTTATGTGGCTGTCTGGTTTTCCAACCAGATTGTAAGTGACTTTTGGCAAGGACCTTAACTTATTCTTTCACATGTATCTCCTATTGCACTAGGCCCAGAGAGGGAGCTCTTAGTAGACACCAAACACATTCATTAATCAAAAATTATATTGGTTGAACATCATAAATATATTCAATAAAAGACTCACACGGCCAGGCTCAGTGGCTCAGCCTGTAATCCCAGCAGTTTGGGAGGCCGAGGCGAGTGGATTGCCTGAGTCTGTGGGTTCTAGTCCCACCAGGCAACTTGGCGAGACCTGTCTCTACAGTCAATTAAAAAAAAAAATTAGCCAGGCATGGTAGTGCGTACCTGTAGTTCCGGCTTCTTGGAAGGCTGAGGTGGAAGGATCGCCGGAGTCCAGCAGGTCCACGCTAGGGTGGCTGTGAGTGGGCCACTGCACTCTAGTCTGGGCAACGGAGTGAGACTCTAACTCAAAAAAAAAAAAAAAAAT
>NW_007126305.1:426327-431364 GCF_000164805.1 Carlito syrichta
AGCCTCCCAAAGGCGCGGGATTACAGGCTGAGCCACCGAGCCCGGCTTTATTTTTATTTTATTTTATTTTTTATTTTTTTTAAATTCTTTCAATGCGTTCGTTCATTTCATGATGGGTGATTTCTGAGTGCACCTGTCCACACCGCGCTGAGTGTTCAGTAGTTTTTGACCAAAAAGGCATGACCCCCATGCCCCACCTTCCCTATTCATCTGATCTCACTTAAGAGACTTTCTTGTTGTTGTTTCTCCAGATGAAAAAAGTCCTCAAAGAGGAACGTCTTGCTGATGTGGAAGAGGTGAACCAAAAAATGGCAGCAGCACTAAAGGCATCAAAATTGACAAGTTCCAAAACTGTTTTGAGCAGTGATAGAGGTGTCTCGATAGGTGTGTTGCATCAAGCAGAGAGTACTTTGAAGGTGACTGAAGTTTAAACATGTAAGAATAAATACACATTTTTTAATAAATAAATTCTGGAATTTTGGAGTCCCCTCATATAGCTATATATAGACATAGGTACATAAATATACTCATACAAATCAACAAAAAAGCAAACAACCTTATAATTAAATAAATGAAAGATTTGAATGCATAACCCACAAAAGATTATCCAAATGGCCAACAAACATATGAAAAGATACTCAACTATATTAATTATCAGGGCAAAGCAAATTAAACCCTAGTGTTAATATCAGTATACACCCACCAGAATGGCTAAAATGAAAAATGTAGAGCAAGGAATAGAGCAACTCGAACTCTGACACACAATTGATGAGACCACAGGTCAATGGAACTATTTTGGAAAACTGATAAGCAGTATCTACAAATTCTCAACTTAAGCACATTCTGTGGCTCAGCAATTCCATGCTTTGGTTTATTCTCCACAGAAATGCATACATGTGTTCGTTAAAAGACAGATATTAGAATCTCTGTGACCATACCACTAGTAATAACCCAAATCTGGAAACCACCTAGTACAATGAATGAAGAAACATCTATATTCCTTTAATGAAATATGACACCACAGTGAAAATTAATGAATAAAATACTTTCATCAAGTAGGGGTGGTGGGTACACTTGAAGCCCAAACCAAAACTATTTGTATCCCCTAAAAGTGATTGCAATAAAGAAAAAAAATACCTTCATCAATATGGATGAATTTCACAAGCATAACTCTGAGTGAAAGAAGCCAAAAAAAGGATACATATCGTACACTTCCATTTAAATATGAATATAGTACAAAAACTGGTGAAACAAACCTATGCTGTGAAAAGTTAAGACAATGGTTATTCTTATGGAGGGGAGTATGAGAATCTTCTTGGGCAAGACTGCTAATGTAATATTTTCAAAATCCTAAGTGTTGGTTATATGGGTGAATTTAATTTGTGAAAATCCATCGAGTTGTGCAATCAAAATATGTGCCCTTTGCTATATGTAGACTATTCTTCAATATCAAGTTTAAATTATTTTGGTTGATTTAAATGAAAGGAAAAGGGAGCAAATTAGCAATAGTCTCCTTTATTTCCGGGTAGTGCTTTCTGTTTTGTACATAGTATGTAGGTAACAAAAGCTACCATTCCCTGGAGAGAGAAATCTATAATGAAAGAACAGCTGTTCTGCTCAGACTGTCACAAAAACCCTTCAATTCTCCAGCACCAGTTCACCACCTCAAGTCTTTTGCTAAACACACTGGAACATGTCATTCTTTACAGAGAGCTCAGAGCACTTGAGAACTGCAAAGAACTTCATTTTACAGACTCACAAAATCAAGTTACTAGTCTGAGACCACACAGCCAATTCACAGTTGAGGTATGCAATGGACTGAATGCTCATGCCCCCCGTTCATATGTTAAAATACTAACTCCTAAGAATTGGGCAGAAGTCTCATGAATAAAAGTAATACCCTCATAAAAGATATCCCAGAGAGCTTGTTTTCCCCTTTTTCCATGTGAAGACTCAGGAACAAGTTGCCCTCTATGGACTAGGAAGTGAGCCCTCATCAGACACCAGATCTGCTGGTGCCTTGATCTTGGACCTCTCAGCCTCTAGAATGATTAAAAAAAAAAAAAGTTTGTTGCTTATAAGCTACCCAGCTGATTTTTTTTTTTTAATTTTTATTTTTTTTTGAGTTGGAGTCTCACTCTATCGCCCAGACTGGAGCGCAGTGGCCGCTCCCAGCCACCGCAGCCTCAACCCACTGGGCTCCGGCGATCCTTCCGCCTCAGCCTTCCAAGTAGCAGGAATTACAGGCGCGTGCTACCACGCCCGGCTGATTTTTTGATTTATTGTAGAGATGAGGTCTCGCTGCCCAGGCGGGTCTCGAACCCGCGGGCTCAGGCAATCCACTCACCTCAGCCTCCCAAAGGCACGGGATTACAGGCTGAGCCACCGAGCCCGGCTCACCCAGCTGATTTTATATAATATTTTGTAATAACAGTTCAAATAGAATAAGGCAAGGTGGGAAGATGGGCCCAGGACTTGTGACTCCCAGCTGCATTCCTATCTCCTCCATCTGCAAGGAATTAGCAAAACTTCATGGGACAGGTCCACAGTTTATGCCTTTTGGGGTTGTTAACCATTCTTGGAGCACAGAAAAGATGTAGGCCTGCGGCAAAAGAACTCTCCATCAACATACTTTCCTATGAAATCTTGACAGGAATATAATAGGAGAGGACATGCTTATTAATTTTCTTTGGGGCCAATTGTTTCCTTCAGATTATATGTATGTGCTAATGTCCATAGCTGAACAGCAGAATCATAACCTATACTTGATTAGTAATTATATTGAACTTTGTATTGTACAAGTGTTACATGCCTTGGGGGGAGGAAAGAGACAAATCTTACAAGTATCCATTCTTTGCCCTGCCATTTTGAAGGCAAGACAAAAAAATCTATATTTGTATTCAAGGAAAATATGTTTAATGATGTAGGTATTTTTTATTTCTTCTTGAACAAGACTTTTGTACCTCTTCTCTGCCTAGTGCATACTGATGCCAGAAAGAGGTGAAGCTACAAAAGAGGCCAAAGTATTACATAACCCAGCCTGGATAAACAGACCTGTCTACCTAGGAGGCTTCCTGAATCTCGATGCTGACCCTGGATGATATTAACAATGAGCAAGGAATTCTAAGAGGAGGGCACTGAGTGAATATATTTGTATGTCAAGTATAGGCTGCCGAGCAGGGAGAAACTGAGCCTGATTGTGAAACAGGAGAAGTGGGTTTGGAAAGCCTGTCTCTGCCATGTTCTAAGCTTCCTCTTCAATTTTTCCCTATAATTCTTAGCCCCCATGCCTTCCCCACTCCCACTTTTCTTTTTTCCCTTTGATTTTCTTGGTGGACATGCCCTAAGGTGACTCCCAATGAGTTACAGCCTTCTATAATACTCTGCTTGAGTGTGAGACCTGTGACTCGCTTTTAACTCACAGAATAAGGCAAAGGTGGGGGATGTCATGTCAGGCTCAGTCTTAGCAAGTTGGAGTGACAGAATCTCCCCAGGGTCTTGAAAAAGCAAGCCTCCATGCTGTGAGAGGACTTCTGAAGGGCCTGTGAGAGGACCATGTGGTAAGGAATACAGGCAGCCTCTAGGAGTAAGAGTTGCCCCAGTTGACAGCCGGCAAGAAGTGTAGGGACCTCAGTCCTATAGCACCAAGAAATAATTCTGTGTACAACCAGGTGAACTTGGGTGAGAGCTCAGGAAAGGAACATAGCCCAGCTGCCATCTTGATTATAGTCATGGGAGGTGCTGAGCAGAGTACCCAGTTCAGCCACACCTGGACTCCTGACCCATAGATACTGGAAGACCATAATATGTGTTGTTGAAAGCCCAGGGTAACATTTAAGGCAGCCACAGGGTCTTCCATGTCATATCCCACCTGGACCTTTCCACCTTGCCCCATCTTTGAAAGAGAGGCTCACATCACCCTGTTCTTCAATCCAAATTTTTTATTTTTCCAGAGCCTTAAAAAGAATTGCTTAGTCATCTCTGATATATTAATAATTAAACATTAATGATCTTAACATGTATTCATTTCAAAGATATAAGCATTTTAATACAAAATTCTCATTGTTTTTCTAGATTTCCCTAAGTTATTAGTTGTTATAGAGAAAACAACAACACAATAATTCTAGAGACAAATATATTTGCAAATGGTGAGTAAAGCAAAATTAAACAAGTTCCTTTACTGCAGGCGTTTTAGAGTCTTTAACACTCTAAAGAAGTTTGTGTACCCACAAGAGGAAGAATTTCTATAACATTTAACTATAGAATCATTTCCTGCCCCTCCTTTTATAGCATATATACTTTTGTGTGCATGTGGAATCTCACAAGATACAGCCCCAAAAACACAGACACACTTATATATGTATGAAAATGACTAGAAGATACTCAAATATAATGATGTCTATAAATAATAGTAGTTATAGCTATAGTTACATAATAATGGGTTTAAGAAGTTTTTTCTATATAATGTTTATTATTTATAAATTTTAAAAAGATAAAACAAATAAAAACAACCAGCATGTATCCATCCAAACCTAGAATTTTAAAAAATTTTTTAAGTTAAATTACATGTTTTTTAGAGGGAGTCTTGTTCTGTTACCCCAAGGTGGCACTATCATAGCTCACTGCAGCTTCAAACTCTTGGGCTTAAGGGAACCTTCCACCTCAGCCTCCAGAGTAGCTGGAACTATTGGCACGTGCCACTATGCCTAGCTATTTTTTTTTTTTTTTGAATTGGAGTCTCACTCTGTTGCCCAGATTGGAGTGCAGCGGCACGCTCCCAGCCGCCGCAGCCTCGACCTGCTGGGCTCCGGCGATTCTCCTGCTTCAGCCTTCCAAGTAGCCAGAACTACAGGCGCATGTTACCGCGCCCAGCTAATTTTTGATTTATTGTAGAGACAAGGTCTCGCCAAGTTGCCTGGGTGGATCTCGAACCTTCGGGCTCAGGCAATTCACTCGCCTCGGCCTCCCAAAGTGCTGGGATTATAGGCTGAGCCACCGAGCCCAGCCTATTTTTTAAAAAAACAAATCATGGCCGGG
>NW_007126305.1:431574-452828 GCF_000164805.1 Carlito syrichta
TCAAAAAAAAAAAAAAAAAAAAAAAAATTCATTAAGGGATGATTATTCTTAATACAATCAGATCAATTAATTTTTTCAGTTTTCAAAAGATGCCCATGGGTTTCTATAAGACATGAGCCCCCTCTTATATTTAAATCGTATTTCAATTGTTAAAAATTGAAATACACATGCTTAGAAATTACCGTATGGTAGAGCCACTCGAAGACTTTGTTTAATTGAAATCTTTGAAGTCACATTTACTGGATAAAATTGCCATGTGGTGGTATATCTGCTATTATGGGGCATTAGTAAACGCCATTATCAGAGTTAATTATTTAACTAAGATTAGTATCTATCTCATGATTTCTTTTATTCTCAGCACTAAGTTTTAAATATACTGGGTTGAGACTATGGGCATTTTACCCATGCTATTTTTAATTTTTTTATTCTAATATTTGTGATCCCCTGATGATATCCAAACAACTACGTTTTCCCCAACACATTTTTAGCTCTGCCAAAATTAAAAATGTCAAATTTTAGTTTGTCTTAAGGCTTTTATGTTGTCAATGTGCATTTTCTTTTATCCAAATCCATGTGCTATCAAATCTTCTACATACAAGGAGATTTCACGCTTAAGTTACTGGGCTTTCCAAGCGTCCAGCCAATGTGGCTTCTCTCTTCTGGCATTTTCCTGCGTCAGAATATTCTTTTAAGCATCTATTACACCATTCTGCTTTTATTCACAGTGGAGAGGCAAGAAATGTCAAAATCCATTGCCTATTTGCTAACCTGATATGTTAGAAATTATTCATTATTTTAAATAATGAACCACCAAAATGTTTAGCTTCTTTTATTATCAGAAATATGACTCTTAATATTAACATCAGAAATTCTTACTCCTTCAGAGTACCAAAATTATTTGAATATTTCATCTGTTTACTCATTCTGAAATATAAGACTTTTGCAAAAAAGAAGTGTGCTTCTTTCATATACAACCACATAGAAATATGATTAGGTGTTTTCAAAGAAATAATAAACAAGGAATTAATGGTATTTTATATTATCATTCCATGTGGTTAAAATATCAATTTTGCAGCTGGGCTCGGTGGCTCAGCCTGTAATCCCGTGCCTTTGGGAGGCTGAGGTGAGTGGATTGCCTGAGCCCGCAGGTTCAAGACCCACCTGGGCAGCTAGACCTCATCTCTACAATAAATCAAAAAATCAGCCTGGCATGGTAGCGCATGCCTGTAATTCTGGCTACTTGGAAGGCTGAAGCGGAACGATCACTGGAGCCCAGCAGGTCGAGGCTGCGGTGGCCGGGAGAGGCCACTGCACTCCAGTCTGGGCGACAGAGTGAGACTCCAACTCAGAAAAAATATATATATATCAGTTTTGCTTTACCGATTAATAAGTCTCCTATAGAAAAGACTTGTTTGATTCCTGAAAAGAGAAAAAAAACCCTAAAAGTATCATCAATCAGACTACATCAGATAATTTCAAAAGTATAACTTACCAACTGTCTGAATAATGTCACAGTGAGAGGGAAAAATATTTATAACAGCTCTTTCCTCGCATCATAAATTTCATAGGAACAAGGAAATTTGTTTCATACACAACAGAGAATACTGATGAAATTTTCTAAGGTAGGAGCTGTCAATTCTGGTGACATTAGGGGATTTCAAAGGTAATAAAAAATGAAAAGCGCAACTCCTAAAAGAGTCTATGGTCATATATATTTTTCCCTTCCCATTAGAATCTAAAATTATACCGAAAGAATTAAGTAGAAAAAACTGATAATCTGACAGCAGTGATCTGGGTGTCATTAGGAGTACAAGAGCTTTCAGGTAGCTTTGCTGTTCCTTCTCAGCCTCTTACTGGACCTACAAGTCTCCTTCCTCTCTGTTAAGTACTTAGAGTATGTAAGACAATAATCAAAGTCATGGCTGGAATGAAGCCACGGAAAACAGAAATACTGAGGCATGACAACTTCACCACTGCTAAAACCATGACCTGAAGATCACCTGACAAAGACTGCTCTGCTCATATTAAATAGTAAGTAAATATATTTGCAGTCCTCCTACTTGGTATAGTTTCTGGGAATATGTGAGTTGAAAAAAGAAAGATACTATTAGCCTAGAGGGAAGGAAAATGTTGTCAGCATTGACCTCAACCCACTTACAACACATAGGTTGTGTCTACAAGCAAGATAAAAATAAATGCAACAAAGGAAAGATTATTCTCATTCTCTGTAGTCTTAGTGTATGACGGGCCAGGGTTTCCTACTGGGCAGCAGACTGTAGTAAATCAGAACAACTTAATCTTTTGATCATGTGCTCTGTACAAGGTGATTTAGCTCATGAAAAGAACCAATGTGCAAAAGCAAGGAAAGATTTGCCGTGATGAAATTTCCTGTGGCTAGCTTTAAATAAGAGGCCATTTAAATGGAAGGAATGGTAAACCAATAGGTAAATAATTCACAGGAGTTAAGTCTGACCGATTTTTGGAAGGTAATAAAATGTAATATTGATGTCTTCATAAAGAAATAATTCAGTTTTTGCATTGTTTAGCTGAGTTTCTCAAGAAACCTCTAACAATATTGCATTGACCTTCTACAGTTACCCAGGAAGGCAGCTGTAATCACTACTGAAAGGGACATGCTCGTAAATTCTCTTTGAATGATAATTTCTAAATAATCACATCATAAATATCTTCTAGAATCCTAGATGCTTCCTCATATTTTTCTCTTTGCAGTGACTATCATCAATTTCTTCTGCAGGCTCTAATTGTGTGTGTGTGTGTGTGTGTGTGTGTGTGGTTTCAGAGTAGACTGTGCTTTCATTTTTTGCTTCTAAGTTTTAGAAGTTCTACTGAGAGCTTTGTGTCTAACTAATGTCTTCTCACAGATATCCATGGGTTAGATTTTCCTCCTCTCTTTTTAAAAAAATCTTTCAGGAAGAAGAAGAAGAAAAAAAAAAAAAAAAACCTCTAGTTTAGGGTTGTAAGCCAGAAACAAGAGCACTCCCTGGTGGACATATATGGTGATATCATCTAAAGAGAAACACTGCTTTTTCTCTGGACTCTGTCAAGAAGAGATGATTAGGAAGACCATAGATGTTATTGCCCACACCAGAATCTTTTTAGAGTGAATGAAGCTTTTGAAAATAATGACACCAGGAAAACAGGTGCAAACCAGGACTGTCTGCAATGTATGGCCATTTTAGATATTAAAATTAGAAATAGGGAATCTATCCCTAGGTAACTGAGGTGAAGCAAGGAGTAGAATTCGGTAGCTTGTGGAAGGAAGAGGAGACAGCCACAGAGTTGGTAAATAATATTATTATTCTCTCCTCATTGGGGACGGTGTCCTCATTCTATCTGCACTCAGAGAAAGCACGTTACTGATTGGAAGGATATGGTGTCTGATCTCTGAGTGTTTCCAAAAATAATTGGCTCAGCAACAATTTTCAAAATGTAAGAACTTAATTTCTATACAAAAATGTTAATAATCCAAATGGCACATTAATATGTATCTTTGATTTTACTTTTTATTTAAACCCTGGAATGTAAAAAGATATTCACATTGCTAGCCAATTTCTATTGTAGCAATAGATTATTAACAAGCCTTTTCTATTTTAAGACCTTGGTTGCAGAATATATTTCAATAATTGCGCCAATAGCAGAAGGACCTAAAGAGGCGGGTCCAAGACTGCAGATATTTACAAAATAAATGAAATCATGAGGTTATGACTACAGAACTGGCAGGACCTAATACTACCTTGGCTTGAATAAAGAATATTACATAATAAAACAAAATAAATGGAAATAATCTTTCATGAGTGCCAATAATTTAGATTTATGAGGTCATCTATACAAATTGCAATTTTTAATGGATTGCCAAACATGTGTCTGAGGACTTTCATTTCCAGTTGTATACATTTTATTATTGGAAGGGCTAGAAAATTGAAGTCTTAAAGTGCAAAAATAGGGATATAAACAAACCTTTGGAAAATGGATCATGTACAGGGATTCATTAAGTGAATTTTATCTTTCAAAGGAGTTTCTATTAATGTTTAGTTATATAAGTTGCAAAATTTTATTCTTTCTTGTGTTAAAATAAATGTCCTAAGACTGTCAATGGTAAATATTGATATTTCAACTATCACATGCATTATTGTGAGGGGGGAGATTTTCAGTGACTGCAGAGCACTTTTAAAATCAAAATACTGTTTCTGTGATTACACTATTTTTTTTTTACAGATGAGGTGACCTGAGCATACAGAAGTGACAATCCAAACTAGAACTGGAACCCTTTAGACCCTGGTAAGCTGCCTAAAACCAGCTCTAAATTTCCCATTGCCTTAGATCATCAGTTTTAATGCAGTTGGATAGACTCACAGCTGTGCTCATACCAATTTGACCCTAATTATGTTTCCATGAAATTACACTGCATGTATTTTATTACAATCAAGAGATGCCCACTGTCTCCTTAATGGAAACCTGGGGAAAGACCCTAGCTTAGTGGATCTCAATTGAGGTTGATTATGCACCCTCCCCCCAGAACACTTTCAAGAGCCTAGAGATATCTTTAGTTGATATAACCACAAAGAAGAGGAGTCCTACTGTCATTTGGTGGGTAGAGGCCAGGGGCGTTGCTAAACACCCTACAATGTATAGGACAGTACCACATCACAAATAATTATCCAGCTTCAAATGCCAATAGCATTGATGTTGGGAAATGTTGGCCTGGACATTTGAACTGTATTTCTAAGTGAGTTTTTAAGTTGGAACTAACCATTTGATAATTAAATCAACCCAATGTTATGTTAATGTTTATGGGCCGTAAAATCAGATACCTTTATAATTTCTTTCTTGATTGTGGATCACCCATAAGTGGGTGGAAATATGAGAGATGCTTTTCCATGAGAAATGGCATGCCTTGGCCTGACACAGGAATCTGGTATAGGAACTTCATCAGGTGGGGAAGGAAATTTCAAGAATGTGGATTTCTCGGTTTCCAGGTGCAAAGCCCCATACTCCTCGCCTCATGTCCTTAGGAAACTGAAGGTCTGAATATAGTCTAATAAGCAGTAGTGCCCAGTCCTCCATCTAGGGATCCAAGAGGAAGATTTAAATAGAGTCGGACAAAATCAAGAAGACTCTGTCAGTGCTACTTACTGGGAAGACAAGTAGAGCTGTCCTAATTCAAAGAACACAAAACAAAACACAAATGTGGAGTCTAAACATAAATGATTGTAACCAGAAAGTATACATTTGGGGAAAAGAAGGCAGATGATGTAAATAACCAGAGGAAGACTTATTGAAGCACACAAAGAACATTTGATTCAAACTCTGATGGAAATAAAAAGAAACATAAGCTCTGTAAAATCATAAGAAAGATGAATTAATAAAAAACCCAGAATGAGTGGAAGAGGGTGCTGACAGAGCTGAGGAAATAAGTTGAGAGGAAAATGATACGTTGTGTGACTAAAAGAAAGAATTGGATGCAGGGATAGCATTTGGAAATTATATTGAAATAACACAAACTTGAGGTAATATGAACTTATCTAAGGTGGAGACAGTGAAGAAGGAAAGGGCTGAGTGCAGATTTAGGGGAAAGAGGAGAATGCAAAGAATGTTTGGAGAAGCAGGGAGACAATAAAAATAGAGCCATGTTGTGGAATTTTCAGCAAGGAGTTTCTAGAAGCAAGAGCAGTCAGTGTCAGGGGCTAAGGAAAGATCATCAATGCATAGACAAAGTAGGAGAAAACCTGCTTTCAGCAGAGGAAGGAAAATCAGAGGGCCTTCAATTGTGGATCCTCAAGGGTCCTTGATCTCTATGGGCTGCCAAGGGAAAATCAGAAATTTCCAGATCAAAGTGGGAATAGCAGGTGTCTATTTGATCAATTGTAGTTTTCAACTCAGACTCTTAAGCTGCTCAGAGGTATTTTTTCCCCATTCACCCTTGCTTCTGACAAACAGACTTTGACTTGAAGCTAATTTTTAGAGTCTTTAAGATAAGATTTCTGACTCAAGATACTGGGCTGTCTAGTAAATCCTGGCAAGAGATCAGAATTTCTCTCTCTCTCTCTCTCTCTCTCTCTCTCTCTCTCTCTCTCTCTCTCTCTCTCTCTCTCTCTCTCTCTCCAGTTTAGGCTGCAGTTGATGCTTTTACCAGTATTATCCCAGCTAAAGCCTACTAACTTGCCAACAGTAAACACTAGTTGGTGCTACTCTGTAGAGGGTAAAAGAGTCAGTGAAGATATTACTCTACCTTAGGGACCAAATGCTTTATTCATGCATTTGATATACTTCAGCCAACTTCTGATAGAACTGAGAAATGTTCTTCATTCTCTACCCCAAGTGTCTATTCCTCATTCAGGGCAGAGAAAAAAGCAATGAAAAACATTCCTTATGGCCATGTTTCAAAAACAAAAACAAAAACAAAAGAACTCATAGAATAATTTTTTGAAATATTTATTATGAAGCAGAGGCCAGAACTCAGAGTTAAAACATTCCTAAGAACAGGGTAGGGAAAGGAGAGGACTTTTCAAATGAGAAATGTCTTGTTTTGCAATTCCACATTCAACCTCTCAGTGCTCTTTGCAATCCAGGCCCATGGGAAGCTCAGTTCAGCCCAGGCAAACTAATTCAGCAACCACTGTGGTCACTGGCTATTTTGCTGCTAATTTGCTATTATAAATAAAGTCTGGAAAGTGACTTGCTGCTCCATAATTATCGTTTAATTCTGGCCAAGAAAACTAACTTTCCCACAATGCTGGGTCGGCTGGCGGTGGGGAGACTCAGGGCAGCTGCTGCAGCTGTCATACTGACTGCAGTACTGCAGGCAAGGTTGGGAGGACCTAGCCACAATTTGCACCTGGCCGAAAGGCCCACAGAATGATCTAATTATTGATTTTATCTTTGCACAAATGCATGTAAGTGAATACATGCTTTTATTATTTTTAGTGCAGTCTTTTTTTCCCCATCTCCTTTTTTTTTTTTTTTGAGTTGGAATCTCACTCCATTGCCCAGGCTAGAGTGCAGTGGTATGCTCGTGGCAACCACAACCTCGACCTGCTTCTGCCTCAGCCTTCTAAGTAACCAGAACAGCAGGCGCATGCTACCATGCCTGGCTAATTTTTTTTTTTTTTTAATTTTTTTATTGTAGAGATGAGGTCTCGCCAAGTTGCCCGGGTAGGTCTCGAACCCATGGACTCAGGCAGTCCTCTCACCTCGGCCTCCCAAAGAGCTGGGATTGCAGACTTGAGCCACCGCACCCGGTCCCCATCTCCTTTTTTATTTTTTAAGAACAGTTTTAGGTTTGAAGCGAAATAGAACAGTAGGTGCAGAGGTTTTCCATATACCTTCTTCCCCATTTCCCCGCATAACCTCCTCCATTATCAACATCCCTCACCAGAGTGGTATGTCTGCTACAATTAATGAGCCCACCCACATTGATAACATATTATCACTCCGAGTCCCTAGTTTACATTAGGGTTCACTCTTGGTCCCGTACCTGCAATGGGTTTGGACAAATGTATAATAACATCTATCCACCATTATAGTATTGCATTGTTTCACTGCCTTAAATATGCTCTGGCCTCCACCTACTCAGCCCTTCCTCTTCCTGAGAATTATTTTTAAGACTGCAGAAACACATGGCAGGCATTACAGCATTTTAGTACAGTTAGATAAGAGCTCAGCTATTGGAGACAGACCTGGATTAATCTATGGCTCTGACAATTACTAGCTGTGTTTCCTTAGGCAAGTCTCTTAAACTGAATAAGCCTCATTTTCCTTGACATTTGAAAAAAAAAAAAGAAGATAAATGAATAAATGATAAAAAGAATAGGTACTATTTATTGCACCCACGCTAAAACATTGTGAGAATTAAATGCCATACTTTAAGTATAGTGCTAAACACAGTGGTTGCAGATACATGCTTTAAAAATATTAGTTAATATTGTTGTTATATTTTTCTAGATTTAATTGCTTATATTAGTTGTGAGGTTGCGATTAAGAAAAGAAAACTATCAGAGATTTCAACATATCTTTCTAAGCTGGCCAATGGTAAGGTCTATAAAGAAAGAACTACTTATTTCTGTGTGTGTATGGTGGCGATGGAGGTGATTTGAAAGAGAGGGGCAAGAAAAATTTTAGGAGTAAAACCTAACAGCAAACTCCTATTACGGCACTTGTCCAACTGTATTGTAATTATGTTTCTTTATCTATCTTCTAGTCAATGAGCTCATGGAGGTCAGGTACATATTTTGTTTTTGTCTCCTAGTTTCTTAACAATGGCTTGTCAAATGGATTGAGTGGGGGAGAAAGTATAACTTTGGTAAAGGTGTGTCAGATCTTCATTTCAAAATCACATTTCATAATAACACTTGTGTTGACTGTCTATTTTGTGAAATCCCCAGGTCATTAATGTAGGACATACCTTTGGAGGCATAGCCACTCTTTATTCAACTCTTAGCAACATTAGCACTATAATTTCTGTGTAGTAGTTAAGGGCTTGCCCATTTCCCCCTGGGAGTTATCATTACCATTACCATTACCATCAACGTTACCAGCACTACTGCCATTGCCACTATGAAACTGATAAAGACATTAAATTTAGAGAAGGCTAAGTTGTAACATCTCTCTAAGTTGTAACATCCACTGCAAAGAGGAGTCTCCTTCCCTGGGCCCTCTTGTAGAATTTTACTGTGAACATCTGTATTTTGTTCAGACCCTGCATCCAGACTGCACATTGAACTATACCTCTCTCCTTTCCTTCTATGTCTCAGGCTGAAGTTCTTGGCACACGCATTTCCTGAGCTTCCCTGTTGAAATTCAGAGCAATCTTGCCCAAGAGAGGGAGAAAATCTGTCTAGATCTATTTTTTTTTCAGACTTCTTTCTTCTTTCCACTCTGTGGTCCTGAGTTGTATCATTGTTCCTTCCTTGCAAGCAGAAAGAAAACAATTTACAGAGTTGTCCTAAAAGTACCTCGGTTTCTCCTTATATGTCCCCTCACCATTCCTGTTCTTTTTCTAGAAACCTCCAGGTAGCAGCCTCTGAGTTGTTCTGCTGCAGCCTGTGCCTTCCTGAATTCAAGTAGCACTGATGGTAGAGCTGGTCCAATGTTCCTCCTCTCCAGAATTCCCCATGTCTTAATCTCTAGCCAACTCTCACATGCTTGATTAACACAAGCATATAAAATAATAATTTCAGATCTAAAAGATGAAAGAGAGCAAAATGAGACATCAACTGGTTTATTCTATGATCAGGCAAAGCCATGGAAGACATCCAGGTCGTACCATTCTCAGTCACTACGCTTGAGGGTGGGCTCAAATCATAGCCTGCACAGGCATCAGATCCAGTCACTCCCCAGTTTCTGATATGATCTGGCCAAGTAAATTGCCCTCTGCCACCCACAAGCTTATTGTTCTTTTTTATCACTGATTATAACTCTCTTCCCACACAGGCTACTAGATCCTTCTTCCCTTCACAAACACCGCACTTGTCTTTTAAAAGATCATAATTTAAAGCATTTGGGAAAGAATAACTCTGAACATTGTCATAAGAATTATAGGATAAAGGAGATTATCTTAATTGTGTCACTCGACATGTTGTAAGACCCATGCAGAAAAAATGCAGTTTCAATCTCTCGTCACTGGAGAAAAGCTAGCAAAACATGTAATACATTTTTGGAACACTTTCACATTCTTATTATCTCAAATTTCATTAATAGAATATAAAAACCATATGTTGAATCAATGACATGTTGTGTTGAAGGAATAATCTCATTCATATTGCAATGGTGAGGCAGGTCTACTGTTGTCTACCTGACTTGATTTCAGGAAGTCAGGAAAATTATCTTTTCTTACTGACTGGCACCTAAAATTTGACATCAGTCAATTATCCTTTCAGATTAGGACACTGATATCTTTGTCTAGAAAAATCTCTAAGCAGATATCAGGCATTTGTGTCTAAGTGGGGACCTGGGAGCAAGACTTAATAGGACACAAAACAGAAATATATTGAAGAATGAGAGGAAGGGTAAATGCCAAGAGATGGGGGTCGGAGGGAAAATACCCAGGAAAATTCAGAACATAAGCTCACCTGAGATGACTGACAGCTCCTTCTCAGTTTTGGAGTGGGAGATGTAGCAGCAGTGGTGGTCTTTTAAACAGGTATCAATGATTTTAGAGCAAGTAATCTAATACAAAAGTTTTTTTTAGAATAAAGCACAACCCATTAATAAAATGTTGATGAATTTTGACATAAACTATTCCAGTAAAACAGATACATGCCACTAACCTAAGACATAAACTGTCGTATTTATATCTGTCAAAAGAGTGGTATCCACAGTGATTTATCACAGAAACAAAAAACTGAGTACTGCATATTCTCACTCATAAGTGGGCCCTGAACATTTGCCATAATATTATAAGAAAGGGATTGGCAGTAGCCAGAAATTACGAGGAGAAGGGGTCACAAAACATTAATAAGGATAACTGTTCTCAAACCAGGAGAAGTGGGGACCAACTCAAACATTATGTGCATGGTAATCACTTATATACCTAATCCTGAATTGTACTCTACATCTTAAAAAAAAAAGAATAGTATCCAGATTATTAAAGAACCCTGCAAATTTGTTTGTTTGTTTGTTTTTGAGTTGGAGTCTCACTCTGTCACCCAGACTGGAGTGCAGTGGCTCATTCTGTCGCCCAGACTGGAGTGCCGTGGCCACTCCCAGTCACTGCAGCCTTGACCCACTGGGCTCCGGTGATCCTTCCACCTCAGCCTTCTGAGTACCCAGAATTACAGGCATGCGCTACCATGCCCGGCTGATTTTTTTTTTTTTTTAATTTAGAGATGAGGTCTCTCCAAGTTGTCCAGGCGGGTCTCGAACCCGCGGGCTCAGTCAATCCACTCACCTCAGCCTCCCAAAGGCACGAGATTACAGGCTGAGCCACCGAGCCTGGCTTGTTTTGTTGTTGTTGTTGTTTTGTTTTGTTTTTGTTTTTTGTTTTTTGTTTTCTTTGAGTTGGAGTCTCACTCTGTCGCCCAGACTGGAGTGCAGTGGCCGCTCCCAGCCACCGCAGCTTCGACCTGCTGGGCTCGGCGATCCTTCCACTTCAGCCTTCCGAGTAGCCAGAATTACAGGCGCGCGCTACCACGCCCAGCTAATTTTTTCATTTATTGTAGAGATGAGGTCTCGCTGCCCAGATGGGTCTCGAACCTGTGGGCTCAGGCAATCCACTCACCTCAGCCTCCCAAAGGCGCAGGATTACAGGCTGAGCCACCAAGCCCGGCTTTTGTTTTTTTTTTCTTAAAGGCAAATGACCCAGTAGAAAACTTGAAAAGGAAACAGACAAATCAATAGACGAGTAAAAACCAAGCAGCTAGTGAACATATGGAATATTCTTTCCTCAGTCTTAATGAATGGAAAGATGAAAATGCCAGTTTGTAGAAAAATGCCTATGAAATGAAAAATGAGAGCTGGGTATGGTGAAGTGCACCTGTAATCCCAACTACTTGGGAGGTCAAGACAAGAGGATGACTTGAACCCAGAAGTTTGAGGCCAGCCTGGGCAATATAGTAAGAACTTGTCTCTAAAAATCAAACAAACAAATGGACATCATTTCATACATATAAGATTGGCAATACATAAAATGTCTCATTATACCAAGTATAGGTATGGCTATTGGAAAACTTGGGTAAGCATAGAAAGATAAATCACTACATTCTCCAACATATATATTGGAGGGCAATCTGGTCCTATTTAGTTAAAAACGGAGTTGTACATACAATTTGGTACAATAAGGCCACCGCTAGGTATATACCTAGGAGCAGGGACCAGAAATTATGGCCCACGGCCTAATCAGGCCCATTTTTGTATGGCTCACAAGCTAGGAATTTTTTGAGAACATTTTTTAGCAGCTGAGAAAAAAATCAAAATAGTGAAAATGATAAAAATTTAAATATCAGCATCCATAAATACAGCTTGATGAGCACATAGCCATGTCCACTTGTTTACATATTTCCTATGGCTGTTTGTATGCTATACCAGCAGCGACCATTCCAGCCTGCAAAGCTGAAAATATTTACTATCTGGCCCTTTACAAAAAAAGGTTCCAAACCCTGGCCCTAGAGAAGCGCACATAAGTGTGTCCTAGGAGAATGTGCAAGACTGTTCACTGGAATTTTGTTGGTAGTAAAAGAAACTGGAAGCAATGTGAATGTCCATTAAGAATTGACTGCATAAATAAACTGCAACATTATCAAATAAACCGGTACAATGAACCAGAATAGTTAAAAAAAAATAGACAGACATGTATCAACTTGGATAAATCTCATCAATGTTGATTGTGAAAAAAGCATATTGAAAAAGGGTAGAGTAGGAAACTACTTATATACATTCTGATAAATATCCTAAATTATATGGTATATGATATATGGATATATACATAAAGAGAGTTAGATTATGAAAGTATAAAATACAGACAAGAAAAATACACACCTTCAGGATGCCAGTTATTTCAGCAGAAGAGGAGAGTGGAATGGGATGGGGACTTTTATCTGCATCTATAATGTTCTATTGCTTTAAAAACAAATATTGTAGCAAATAAAAAAGAAACTCACTGTTTTAATATAGGTATATATGTGTTTATTTGCAATGTGCTCTATATCTTTAAAATGTGTGAAATATCATCATCATACAAATATAATTTCAGAATTACAAAACCACTCCAAAAGCGATTAATTCTATTGTTCACATTTTCAGCTGACCGCCACCTTTTCTGCAAGTGCCCTGTGAATTACATAATACTTAGGGAAAGAAATTGGGCAGGAGGTTTGGCTAATGTCAGCCTCGCATTGTTGGATGCTAGGAAACGCACACAACCAAGCATGATTAATTACATAGTCCATAAAGTAGTGTTATTTGACTATTCACCTAATTACAGTGAGCAACATAGGGTACGGGTGACAAAATAATTGCTGTAACCCGAGACAAATGCTTTTTGAATTTCAGAACAGAGATAGAAATGGGAATAAATTTTGTAGCAATATATTGTGCATGGAGTAAGGCATCTTCCAATCATCCTTCTCTTAATACAAAGTGTGAATGTCTCAGACATGATAAATTAAAAGCAGCTTCATTTCCAACAGCAGCATCTGGAAAAGAAATAGAAATATGCTATTCCTGGGTATAAGTCGAAGTGATATTGCCATGAAACGTGGTTAAATACCAATGAGGGACCAGGCAGGCTGGCATGCGCCTGTAGTCCCAGCTACTTGGGAGGCTCAGGTGGGAGGATCGTTTGAGCCCAGGAGTTTGAGGCTGCAGTGAGCTGTGATCACACCACTGCACTCCAGCCTGGGCGACAGGGCGAGACTCTGTCTCTAAATAAATAAATTAATTAAATAAAAATAAATGCCAATGCCAATGATGTCAGATGTGGTAGGAAACTTAGATCATCTATCTAAATGTCAGGGAGTTTGAGGATTCCTAGGGCCAGAAAGTGTCCATTTCCTTGTATAACCACTCATTGCTGGGTCACATGAATGAAGCCTAGCTGGCCTTCAGCCTTTCTTTTGTGGATAAGAGTGGTAGTGGAACACTGAGAAAGTTTATACCACCCTGTAAAGGTAGAGAAAGTGCAAGCTGCAGATATGAGTGACTTGTCAGGCTATATCAGCCTCACAATCATGCCTGTTTGCCTTCAATGACAAGGAGGAAGCAGGAACACAGATTACAAAGCATTAGGGCAAGAAGCTTGGAGTCATGCAACCTGGATTTTACTATCAACGTTGCCACTTGCAGTCTGTGCAACCCTGGGTAAGTTCCTTGTCTCCTTGTCTTTTCTAAGGCCAAATTCATGAACTTGTAAGCTAGTCAGAGTAAATATCTATCTCCCAGAATTGTTGAATGTTTTAAAGGAGAATTTCTGCAAAGATAAATGCTCTATAAAGGATTAAGTTCTGCAAAGATGTTAGCTGTTCTACCAGATGCTTTGATTTCTGTAATGCACAACTTAGTGAGATCATTTCCATGGATCTGTGCTATAAACCATGGTTCATGTGATTTTAAAAGGGGAGGGAGGTGGGAAGGGAGGTAGGCAGGAAAGGTGGAAGGAGGGATTTGGAAGTAGCAGGAAGGAGGAGAAAGGGGGAGAGAGGGAGAGAAACAAGCTAGGAATGATGGAGGGAAGGCAGGGAGGGGAAGAAGAGAAAAGGGAAGTTTATCTATCATCCTAAAGAAAAATCTTGACCAGGTCTTATCAATACTCACAGACCCATTCTATCAGCACTATTTGTGGGTTCTAGACAAGGAACTGAACCATCTTATTATTGTCACCCGCAGAGTGTAGGTGATTTAAAGTCTGTCACAAATGCTGCAAAATAATTTTCTGAGAAAAAAACTTGACTCTCCACAATAAGTTCAAAGGGCACACTTCCCGGAAAGATAATAATGACCAAAATAATCGCTGAATTGCTATGATAAAAATAATTGGTTTGCAATACAAATGTCTAAGAAGCTCTAAGGCTTGCACTTTAAATGATTTTGTTCAATTGCAGCTCATCTTTGAAAAGGCTGGTTCATTACATTGACAATATCAGTATATATATGCATATATACATACATATACATATGTATGTGTGTATACACACACACACACACACACACACACACACACACACACACACACACACGCTTTTGTCCCAAAGGGCCATCTTTTATATGAGATGATGCTGACTCATTGTCATTGAAACAACTATTTATTTTTTTCCCAGTAATGAGGAGGGCCCTGCAATAAATTAGCCCCATGTGCTTATGTTTCCTGGCCTTTATTTATATGGGTCACTTTAGCGGTGCAGTCCGCAGCTACAGAACAATTATTTATCTATTTAGAGTAGACAGAACTACATTGGATTAGAGACTTGAACAATGGCCTCAGCATAACATTCTAACAAATGAGTTAAATAAGCCAGACAGAATAACTACTGCTCAATTAGATAGTTATCTGTATATATGGGTTTTCTGTGAAAGCCCAGATTTAAAAAAGAAAAAGTTCTGTCCTGTTATCCCCACTAAACCACACAATTTTTAACAAATTTCTGTTTTTTTCTTTTTTTGTGTCAAAATCGCATATCTTGAAATGCCTCTCACATTAAGATGCAGTACAAAAATCCTTTGTTAAAATGTATTACTGTCAATTGTTTTGAAAGCATATTAACTGTTCATTTGCCACTTATAAGGCCAAGCTTTCCACCTGCCTGCTGGACCCTGTCTCTCCTCTTGGCCACTCAAGCTCACCACTTTAGCAATTGTCTTTTGTGTTGCTTGCATGCTCAATTTTTTCCTCTCTATTTGATCATTGCTAGCTGCATTCAACACCCTGTAATATCTTTGATATGAAAAATTAAAAAGGCTTCCCTTGGTCCCACATTCTCCACTAGCTCCTGCTCAATTTATTTGTATTTAGAAAGGTTTGCCTACACTTACTGATTCCAATTTCTGTCTACCCATTCTCTCTGGACCTACTGCAGTCTTCTTGTCTCCAGCATTCTTCCTGACTACTTATTCAAGGTCATGAGTGACTTCCATGAGGTCAAATCCCATGATAAATTCTCTCATCTTTTCCATCTTATTTGCATATCTGATATGCAGATCTCTCCCTGCTCTCTAAAACACTTTCTTGATGGACTTCAGGAACTCCACTCCTGGTTCTCTTTCCTCTCACTGGTGAATTCCTCTTAGTTTCATTTCCTCTATCTTGAAACATTAGGGCATTTTGGGCCCAGACCGCTAACTCAGATGAACTCATCAAGCCTCCTGGATTGAGACACCTTCCACCCATTGACTTTTCCAAAATTTCTACCTTCAGCCTGGACCTCTTCTTAGAATTTCAGATTCATATCCCACATCTCATATTCAATTCATGAGAAAAATCCTACTGGTAATCCTTCGAAATAAATCCACAGTGTGTCAACTTATCAGCACCTCTGCTATGACAACTGAGATCTAAGCTACTTTACAACTTGCCTGGACTCTTATTCTCTCTCCTTCCACCCTTGGCACCTATAGTCTAATCTCCGCATAAAAGTCAGGGTGATACTTTTACACTACCACACAAGTTGCCACCTGAAGCTTCCCATCATATTCAAGGAAAAAGTAAAAGTCTTAACCATGGCCCTCAAGACTGGCTAAATGCATGTCTCTGATGTCGCTACCATTACTAGTCTTCCCTTCATGTGCAGGACTTCCCTCTGCAAGCGTTCGTTTGTATCTCATTGAACCTCCCAAGCATCCTCCTGGATCAGGGTCCTTGCTATTACCTGAGAAAATTATATTGCTCAGTTCCTCATTTTTTTCAGGCTCCACTAAAATATCACCTCATCAGTGGGGTCTTCCCAGGCTCCCTCTGTAAATAGCACCAACTCAACACTCTTCATCTTGTATGCTCTTTATTTTCTTCAAAGCACAAATCACTGATGGAGAGGGTGCAGATTTGTTTTGTCTATTTGTTTATTGTCAGTGTATCCCCTTCAGATGTAAGCACCTCAGAGGCATAGACTTTATTTTATTTTTCTATATAGTGCCTAGAATTAAGTCTGATGTATAGTAGACGTTCAACAAATATTCACTAAATGTTATATTTGGATTTTTATATGGAGTGTTTTGTTTCAGTAGCATTCAATCCACTGATCAACTAATCAACAAGTTAAGCAATTATTGATTGTGAACCTACTGTGTGTTAAGAATTTTGCTAAAAGTAAAAAAAAAAAAAAGACTAAGAAAAATAAGTTCTAAGAGCTCACAGTTAAGGAGGAAAGTTAGAAAAATAAGCAGTTTAATCCCATAGTTTAATTAAAACACACTCTATCATAATGCATTCGTTAGACTTGGACAGTAAGAAAGCAGAGGGATTCCAGGGTCAGAAAGTTCTGAAACAGATTGGTTGTCAATAGGACTATTGTGTTCTCCAAGAGGGGGGAGGTTTCCTTCCTCCCTTAATGCTTTTCTGAAGAGTAATTTTAAAAAACTCAGCTTGCTATAATAAACAAAAGTAGTTTCCATTTTGAAAAACAGGTGTCATTGTATTAGCTTCCTATTACCGCTGTTACAATTTATCACCAACTTAGTAACTTAAAGCAACACTGATTTATTTAGTCCAAAATGGATTTCACTGGGCTAAAGTCAAGGTATCAGCGTCACTATGATTTTTCTGGAGTCACTAGAAGAAAATCTGTTTCGCTACTCTTTCCAGTTTTTAGAAGTTGCCTACATTCCTTAGCTCATGGCCCCTTCCTCCACCTTCAAAGCTAGCAGCATAGCATCTTCAAATAGCTCCCTGTGTCCTCTCCCTCTTTCACTTCTGCTTCCATCTTTCTCTGATACTAATCTTCCTGCCTTCCTCATATGAAGACTCTTGTGATAACATTGGGTCGACCCAGATATGAAGGAGGACCCCCCCAAAAAATGGAATTTATTTATTTTTTATTTTTTATTTTTATTTTTTTAATAAAGTTCTTTTTTGTTTGTTTTTTTGAGTTGGAGTCTCACTCTGTCGCCCAGACTGGAGTGCAGTGGCCGCTTCCGGCCACCTCAGCCTCGACCTGCTGGGCTCCGGCGATCCTTCCGCCTCAGCCTTCCGAGTAGCCGGAATTACAGGCATGCGCTACCACGCCCAGCTGATTTTTTGCTTTATTGTAGAGATGAGGTCTCGCTGCCCAGGCGGGTCTCGAACCCGCGGGCTCAGGCAATCCACTCACCTCAGCCTCCCAAAGGCGCGGGATTACAGGCTGAGCCACCAAGCCCGACTGGAATTTTTTTTATTAAAAATTGTGTATTTATTCATACATTTTAAAACTTTAGGCACCTTCAAGAAACTCTCCATTTGATGTTTTTATACCTATCAAGACACGTTGGCCACTGCTCAAAAGTTTTTGAGCTCATCAATTTTTGTGTCTTTTAGTGTCTCTACCATTTTTTGTTTCATCTCTTACAAATCAGAAAACCATTCCCCTTTGAGGCCTTTTTTCATCAGGGGGAAACAAAAGTTGCTCGGGGCAAAGATCCAGTGAATAGGGAAGTTAGGGCATGGGGGTAATGCTGTTTTTGGTCAAAAACTGCTGAACACTCAGCATGGTATGGGCAGGTGAACTCATAAATCACTCATCATGAAATAGGTAAATACATTTGAAAGAGTCCTCCCCCCCCAAAATTCACTGAAGCCAAACACAGACTCTCACAACAGTGCTAGTTGGTACACTGATGTCAGTGGGTTCCCAGAACACTTACCTCCTGGTGGAAACCTGAACGACAAGGGGTCCACCCTCCAAAAAATAATTCTGGGTTTTTTGGGGTGTCCCCCGGTAATTCAGGATTATCTCTCCATCTCAAGATCCTTAACTTAATCACATCTGCTGAGTACCTTTGGCATGTCAAGTAACATATTCACCGATTCTGGGAATTAGGATATAAACATCTCTGTGGACATGATTCTGCCTATAAAATAGCCAACTGTGAGAACTAGAAAAAAGAATACACTATGGTGAGTAACCAGATCAGTACTTTGGGCATACCGAAAGGTAACAGAATTTGAGAACATACCAATTATTTACATCAAAAATATCTCCATATGGGGTTGGCTTTGAGTGACTAAGGCCAGATGAGTGTGCACTGGCAGCCTTGCTGGCTACAGGCATTTCTGGGGATACTACCCACAAGCCAATGGAGGAAGGGAGATAAAGGTTGTGGGGGTCATCTTCTGATCTTCTTATGTGAAAGGAGTTCACTGTACACCAAACCCATCAGGGAGTTCAGTGCATCTTTAAAATCTGGGGGCTGCTACTTTGTGTTTTTATTTTGCTTTGCTTTCTTTTGAGGCATTTCAGATAGAAACTAGATTTTGAATTTTACAACAAGGTTTTCCCCCCAAATAGCATCTACTATATAATATTTCTATAAACATTTATCATAAATATTTTTAAGCCTATAATAAAACTCCATAATTATTTTGGGAACTTAGGTGATCTATAATACATGAATTCCATACTTTAAAAAAAAGGTAATGTTCCTTAAAGTTTTTTCTTCTCCACGAGCATGCCCAAAATAGTTATAATTGTTAAGGAACACACACAACTCAAGTTGATTAAGGGCCAACAAAGCAGAAAAGAAATGCAGAATATCCCAGCAAACATATTTGTTTAATTGATTCTTTCAATTATTTCTGTGTACACCATGTTCACAAAAAGATGTATTCTTGGGAAGTTAAATTTCAAGGGTTCATCTCCAATCATGAAAGATTACAGAAAACATAGCCTTAGAATTTCATTTGTTTCCTAGGTAACATCCCTTCAAATTAAATATCAGTGCCTCATCATTTTGCTTCTACACATGGGTAATGATCATGAAACCACATAGTGTAAATTTCAAAACCAGAAAATGAATTGAGCAGAAATCCTAAAAGAAGGATCTAGGCTGGGTATTATCTTTTGGCAGAAAATTTAATTTAGTTAATTTAATAAAAATAGCAGGAGAAAGAAACAATACTGGAAACTTGCTGAAACTTAATTCACTACAGGATATTGTTATCTAGCAGGTTAATCTTGAACCCCAACCAAATGATTTCAGTTTCTGAAATATATGACATATCTTATAGTTTAAGCCAATGGCTGCAACATGATATAGCTCCCAGGAGAGGAATAGAGTTAAATTTAACTGTTTGAATAATAGTGGATTATTTCTAAAACTTAATAATGAATAAGGCTAGAAATATAGTATAAATAAGATTTATATAGACTGAAAATAATGAATAATTTCCCACATAATCCCAAAGTACAAATTTGGATTATTAAACATATAAACATTAAAATTACTTTGACAAAAAGAGAGCCTTCCCTTAAGGTATTAGAACTCAAGTCAAATAATAACATGTGTCTATGTTCCCATCTACTCCTGGAATATTAGTATTCAGGGAGTATTTTGTTCAAAATAATCATGAAAGTTAGTCTTGAGCCAACAAACCAAATGCAGAAACGAGAACAGCCACAGTAGGTAATTTGCTGCAGAAACACACAAAGTGAGAAGAGATGCTCACGTTCAATGTGCAGCCCCAGGAGCTGATATGGAAGTGGAGAGGGAGGGAGGAGGAATACAGCAATTAGGCAACCAGGCCTGATACATTTAGTCAATCAGCTTGCCTGCCTGTAACCTTTTCTATGAATCTGTCCAAGTTTCTGAAATAGGCATCTGAATAAGCCTTTGCTCCCCTGATGACAATATAAAATTGTCAACAGTCACTGTTTGGCATAAGCTGAAGACACATTCTCCTTTTCTTCCTTTCTTCTACCATGAATCACTGTGCTGTGCATTTCCAGCTACCTGCTTCTCACAGTAGTTCAGCACCTAAGCCTGGTCAGGAACAGTTCTGCTTGAAAGGGATAAACCAGAATACCTGGAGTCATACAGAAATCTGTTTAAAGGTTTAATGATTTATTTCTTTCTAGTATTCACTGGCTTCTTAAAAATAACAGCACCCACTGAATTTGCCAACTGAGAATGATTTAAAATTCAATAGCATTTGCAAATAGGAATTTTTATGTTCTTTAACAAACTACAGAAACCTAATTACTCTATTTTCATGTTAATTGCCCCTTCTTCCTTCAGTAAATGGATATTATTAATTATAGACACTGAAATTTAAAAATCATATGGATTGTGTGCACTTACTTCTAACTCGAAGGGTTCAAATCATATTTCTTCCTCCACAAATTAACCTATTATTGTTAAATGAGACAGAAAATTTTTAGTAATCTTAATTAAAAATTGTAACATTAATTTACTAAAATGAACACTTTCAATTGTTTTGGAAATAAACTAATTACTATATCAAACCCTAGAATACATTTTCTCCCAGGATATAGTCAGGATTTCCTATCATCTGGTTTTTTTTTTCCTAAACAGTGGAAAAATTACCTAATAGGGTAGATGATGAATTTCTTTTCTTTTTTTTTTTTTTCATTAATCAGTATGTTTTATTATGGTTTTGTGGGGTACAGTTAAGGGTTAGGTGTACAATGACGTTTCATTCAGGCACCCTGTAGATAAGTGTTTTCCCATCCCCCGACAGATATTTGCTACTGTTAATCCCATCCCCCTCCCCTCCATAGTTTCCCAGTACCATCAGTCATTTTCTGATAGTATTGCATTGGATGTTCAAGATCCATTATATGAGTGAGAACATGTGATATTCGGATTTTGTGTTTTTGTGA
>NW_007126306.1:0-766 GCF_000164805.1 Carlito syrichta
GGTCACCTGAGCCTACGAGGTTGAGGCTGTAGTGAGTTGTAATCATGCCACTGCACCCCAGTCTGGGTGAAAGAATGAGACCGCTGATTCAAAATGAAGTAGGCACTATTGTGATCCTCATTTTACAGATGAGGAAACTGAGGCACAGAGCAGTCAAGTCTGCTAAAGTCACAGAACAAATAAGTAGTTGTGCCAGAATTCCAACACTGACCCTCCAGCACTATAGCTATCTCTTAACTTTGTTCATGTAAACTTGTATTTCTTTTCTTTTCTTTCCTTTCCTTTCCTTTCCTTTCCTTTTCTTTTCTTTTCTTTCTTTCTTTCTTTTTTTTGAGACAGGGTCTTGCTTTCTTGCTCAGGCTGGAGTGCAGTGGCACATCATAGTTCACTGCAGCCTTAAACTCCTGGGCTCAAGGGATCGTCCCACCACAGCCTCTCAAATAGCTGAGATTACAGCACACGCCACTATTCCCTACTAATTTTCATTTTTAATTTCTTTTTTTGTAGAGATGGAGTATCAATATGTTGCCCAGGCTGATCTCAAACTCCTGGCCTCAAGTGATCTTCCTGTCTCAGTTTCCTAAAGTGCTGGGATTAAAGGTGTGAGCCTACATTTCCCATTTAAAAAATTCTTATCAAACATTAGTATATATAATAGGTTGTAGGTGACAATGGGCATATTTATTTGGATTTATTTAATGTCAGTAGTTTAGAATGTTTTTATTTTGTATGTGTGGAAAAGATGGGCTTATTAGATGGCTGAATA
>NW_007126307.1:0-815 GCF_000164805.1 Carlito syrichta
TCCTACTGAGCCACGTGAGTGCAAAGACACAGAGGATTGAAAGAGCTGACTGGTGAGAGGTGGCCACAGAAAGGAGATCGACAGAGATGCGCATGGGAAGGGGGAGAGCATGCTCAGTGAAGGGGAACACACAAAACACTCTAAATAGAAAATGGGTGAAATGCAGGAACAGGTATTTCTTGGCGAATGAGATACAGAGGGCAGGAAGCATTTGGATGGGGAGGGGAGTTGGGAGCTGCAGGCCCAAGAGGGATGGTGGAGAGCGAGAGGAAGGGGATGACCACATGGCCAGGGGACCAGCCTGGGCTAGGAAGACAGGGTCAGACAATCTTGATGGTTCATACAGCTATATGTCACAGAATATGCACCAGAGTAACTAGGCAGCGTTGCAATGTTCCCCAGGTAAACTCTCAAGAGTCTGTTTACAAGAAATCCCAAAGTGTCTCTAGAGATGCACAGCCAAGCTGCTGTAATCTGGGTCAAACATGACACAGGGAGGGGTACAGCGAAGCACACCATCAATAAGAGTAGAAGCCGGGCTTGGTGGCTTAACCTGTAATCCCGTGCCTTTGGGAGGCTGAGGTGAGTGGATTGCTGAGCCCACGGGTTCAAGACCTGCCTGGGCAGGCAAGACATCATTTCTAAAATAAATAAAAAAAATTAGCCGGGTGTGGTAGCGTGCGCCTGTAATTCTGGTTACTTGGAAGGTTGAGGCGGAAGGATCGCCGGATCCCAGCAGGTCGAGGCTGTGGTGGCTGGAAGCAGCCACTTGCACTCTAGTTCTGGGCGAAAGAGTGAGACTCCAACTAAAATAA
>NW_007126308.1:0-401 GCF_000164805.1 Carlito syrichta
GATTCTTTTTTTGAGTTGGAGTCTCACTCTGTCACCCAGACTGGAGTGCAGTGGCCGCTCCCGGCCACCGCAGCCTTGACCTGCTGGGCTCCGGCGATCCTTCCGCCTCAGCCTTCCAAGTAGCCGGAATTACAGGCATGCGCTACCACGCCCGGCTGATTTTTTGATTTATTGTAGAGATGAGGTCTCACTGCCCAGGCAGGTCTCGAACCCACGGGCTCAGGCAATCCACTCACTTCGCCTCCCAAAGGCGTGAGATTACAGGCTGAGCCACCGAGCCCGGCTCTCAAATATCTTTTATTTGTGTCTGAAACATTATAATTCCCTCTCTCTCTCTCTCTCTCTCTCTCTCTCTATATATATATATATATATATATTTTTTTTTTTTTTTTTTTTTTTTT
>NW_007126309.1:0-797 GCF_000164805.1 Carlito syrichta
CAACTTCATCAGTGAGGGAAAATTAAAATCTTTCCCAGACATTCAATCCCTAAAAACTTACGATGCCTCTAGACCAGCTCTACAAGAAACACTTAAAAAGTATGAAACACAGAAGGGAAAAAAATGACAATGTTCATCAAAAGAATGCAGGAAAATGATTGAAAACACACATAAATCAACTCCAAAATAAAAGAAAGACAACCAACAAACAGGAACAACAACAACTCTATAAGAACCTCATAACAGGGATAAACTCTCACATTTCAGTAATTAGTCTGAATGTGAATGGACTACATGCATCACTGAAAAGACATAGAATGGGAAAATGGATAAAATATCATGAGGCAACAATATATAGTCTCCAAGAGACTCATCTCACCAGAAAGGACACTCACAGACTCAAAAGTAAGAGGATGAGAAGCAAAATTTCAGACAAACGGAACACAAGAGCAGGAATGTGATGTTGATATCAGATAAATAATCTTTAAGTTATCAAAAAATTTAAAAAACATACAGAAGGTCTCTATACAATGATAAAATGTTCAATCTATCAACAAGAAAGAGCCGTCCTAAACATCTATACACACAAAATAGGAGCACCAACTTTCATAAAGCAGCTTCTAGGCAAACTTTAAAGATATTGACTCTAACACTCTCATAGCTGGGGATTTAATACCCGACTCACAACCCTAGACAGATCATTAAGACAAAAAAAAGCAAGGAGATCTGGAACCTCAATGTGACTCTTGACCAAATGAACTTAACTGATACCTACAGGACATTCCCACACAACAATC
>NW_007126310.1:0-693 GCF_000164805.1 Carlito syrichta
CTATTAAACATTGCAAAGTCTTCCTATTCTTTAAAACAGTCACCAAATCCCAGTAATAAATTTTTTGCACATCTGATTACCACAAGAACCTGGAATAAGTTTTTTGTTTTTCATTTATCCTCTCAAATTTTCTCTCCCTCTCCCTCACTCCCTCTTTCTCTCCCTCTTTCACACACACACCACAAATGATTTGTTAGATAAACTTGGAAGGAAAGATGAAAAAACAATTCACCTTCTTCTTCTGGTGCCTGTATAAAGTTCTACCCTTTCTATTAAAATTTAAAAGGGCCTGTTAGTCAAGGGCCACAGAAGAAGAGGTCACACTCAAAGGTTTTTAATTGAATAGAGTTGAATAAAGAGGCTGTTTACAAAGGTATGAGCACATTAAAGACACTGAGAAGGAAAGTCAGGACCAGGAGCTAGCAACACTGAGAAGTCATGACCACTCTTAACCTAAAGAAGGAATGGTCCTGGAGCCTGGTGACAGCTGCAGCCATGGGAAGGTCACCACCAGGCTGGAGATGGGACCCAGAGAAATAGCAGTTGAAGGAACTAGGGTAGAAAGGGGAGAGCCCCTTGGGCTCTTTTCTGCCTTTTGATCACCTGCTAGTGATTCCCATTGGCCAGATCCCTTCTGAAGTCCAAGGCCAAGAAGCCTGATGATGCAGTCCCTAGAAGTCAGCCTCTTGGGGA
>NW_007126311.1:0-715 GCF_000164805.1 Carlito syrichta
TTCAAACATTCTCTTCCTTTTAGCAGCATACTTTGCTGCTAACTAGTAAAGGCTGTTTAGTTTTCTCAAGCCTCATGTCTATCAGATTTGGAGCCTGCAGGTTGATCTTTAAAAGAAATAATTTTAACCATTTTTAGTCCCTCTCTGCCACTTTATGTTTTTAAATTTTGTGTGCTTTTTGTCCTGCTGCATTCTGTTGCCCTCCTACCCCACTGATGACGGCAGTGTTGTAACTCCCTGGTTTTCACTGGAGATCAGTCTCTGTGAGCTCCAGTCCCCCACCTAGAGAATGAACATGATCATTGTCGGTGACCTGCACTGACCAAGGGGGGGTTAGGACCGCACCGGTGAATCAGAACGGAGAGAAGAAACCACACGGAGGCAGCTCTTCTGGGAACAGTCTGGCCAAGACTGAAGCAATTTTATTCAAACCTTTTCCAACTTATATACCATTTTCTATAATCTCCAGCAGTATGACAATTACTTGCTGGGGCGTACAAATTCATTGATGTGTATCGCACTTTACAAATCATGTACCATCACAAGACTTTCAGGTTCCCAGTGAACAATTACAATTCCATGATGTATGAATCACAGGTGCACAATTTCAATACAGATTGTTCAAAATGTTCTCCACAATGTTCAATAAATCATTCATATTATACTCTAAGTTCTAAACCCTGATTAAAAAACTTTCCAAGTTAACTCTAAGTTC
>NW_007126312.1:0-816 GCF_000164805.1 Carlito syrichta
CCCTACAGTTACCCTTTGCAGTGAGGTGAATTTCCTGGAGGCAGCAAAATGTTGACTGCTAGTCATTGGAGACTATATTAACTCATTTGCAACCACTGATGTGAATTCACGTCATTCCAAATTCTGTTCCTGGTTGCCAGAGATGTGAATTTACATCATTGCAAATTCTGTTTCTGAATGCTGCAGTGTTGCCATATGTATGTGTTATTATATTTTGCTTGAAAATGAATAGTCAGGCAAGGAGAGAGAAAGTTAATTGAGATGACTATCTGATATCTACTGTGCAATGTTGCTGATTTACATAGTTGGTAAAAAATCACAGATTGTCCATAACTTTGTTGCAATCAGTGTTGTATACTTGTATTTTGATAATTTCATGGATTTCAGACTTCAAAGTTAGAAATAATTTACCATAATTATGGAAAATAAAGAAACATATACTGCTGGTCTCGGTGGCTCAGCCTGTAATCCCGCACCTTGGGAGTCTGAGGTGAGTGAATTGCCTGAGCCCGCGGGTTCGAGACCCACCTGGGCAACTTGGCAAGACCTCATCTTTACAATAAATCAAAAAATCTGCCAGGCGTGGTAGCGCACGCCTGTAGTTCCAGCTACTTGGAAGGCTGAGGTGGAAGGATCGTGGAAGCCCAGCTGGTTGAGGCTGCGGTGACCGGGAGCGGCCATTGCACTCCAGTCTGGGTGACAGAGTGAGACTCCGAGTAAAAAAAAAAAATAATAGTATATATATATATATATATATATATGCTGATATATTTGCTGATGAGATTTCTCAGGTCGAGGGTGAATCTATTTAACTTA
>NW_007126313.1:0-694 GCF_000164805.1 Carlito syrichta
ATGTCTTTGTGTACCTGCTGCACTTCCTTCTTTCCTAGATCACCTGGGTATGGTGGACTCCGGGAAACACTCCAGGGAGTGGGAGTCACCCCCAAGGGTCTCACAGTCATGGACTTCAGATCTGGGGCTCTGAGATGTTGTCTCTGAACTCCAGATAGTGTCTGACCCCTGGGGAAATTAATAGGCCTGAGTAGACTCCTCCCCCATTATTTAGTTCCAGGAGTCAGTAGGCAGATGAGGGTGTAGTACACATGCTGGAATAAGAACCCCCATTCCTGAAACTATCTGTACCTGTATCCACTCTGTGAACATTGTGTGTAGACATTCCCTGCTTCCCACCTCCTCCCCACAGAGGGAATCTCTACAAAGACAATCCCAGCCAGACTCACTATCTAAGTCTTCCCAAGTCCAGTCTGTCTTGGACGTACCAAAGGAAGTGTGCTCTCTCTTTCTCTCTCTCTCTCTCTCTTTCTCTCTCCTCTGTCTTCCTTTCTTTGACTATCCCTCTGTCTCTCCCCCCTTTTCTCTATTTCTCTCTCCTTTCCCTTCCCTTTCTCTTTTCCCATTTCTCTCTCTCTTTTTCTTTCTCTTCTCTTTTTGTCTATCTCTCTCCCTCTCTCTCTTTCTCTCTCTCTCTCTCTCCCCCTCTTCCTTTTTGTCTATCTCTCTCTCCCTCTCGTTCTCTCTCTCTCCC
>NW_007126314.1:0-787 GCF_000164805.1 Carlito syrichta
CACACACACACACACACACACCCGATACACAGGCTCACACAATTGCACACACGTGGAAGGAATGTACACACCAACATTGAGCCAAACACAATGACTACACACACAAGCACGGCATCCACACAAAATCATGCATGTACTAGTGTGCACCCATGATGCACAGGACACAACACACAGGCACTAAGCCACCTAAACCCGCATGCATCCGCCCCTCCCAAATCCGTGTCGGACACATCATGCATGCATGTATAAAACAAACGCTGAACAGACTGTGAACAGTTACTGATGAAATTCCGGGGGTGGAAAGGCCAGGGGGGAGCAGTAAGTGCTACATAAATGTCTCCTGAGTGACAGAGAAGGGAGCAAAGAGGAGTTGAGAGCTTCACCTGTGGAGAAACACAGCTGAGTCCCACGAGCGCAGGCCTGGGAGAAGTATCCCTTGGGATCCCTGGCACGGGCTCCCAGAGAGAGAGTCCCTGGCCCCTTCATGCACATGCGTGCATGCACACACGTACACACACACACACACACGCGCGCGCGCCTGGGGCTAGCCCATTCTCTCAGAATGACAAAGAGCAAGAAACTGGCCAAGTTGGTGGTGGCTCAGGCAGGAAACGGTCATCTCTGGCCCTGCAGGCTGGCACAGGGAGCGCAGCAAAGCCCAGGGTTAGCAGGGATAGAAGATGGAGGGCATACCTACCAGAAGGTCAGCTTCCGCCCAGGTGCGATCATTCTTCACCTTGTCTTGCATGTTTGCCTCTCATTGATAGTTCTGATGATGATGGGGGGG
>NW_007126315.1:0-655 GCF_000164805.1 Carlito syrichta
AATATCAAATTTTAATTTATTTCTTTAGGAAGGATTTTTTTTGTTCTGTGTTTTGATTTAATTTGGCCTATCTCTAAAACAATTCAGCATTCTTTAATGTGCTATAAGACTCAAGTAAATTCATTATAAAATGAGTAATAGAGTATTTATATCTTCAGTGTGGTTCTTATTACATCATGTGCATTCAAAAAGTGTTAGCTATCATTAATTTACTATTATTGTTATCATCTTAATTATTAATGTCACCTTGAAGTTATCATCATGAGGATTAATTTTAGTGATTCATGTAGACACCTAGTATGGTAACCAGCACAGAATAAATGGTAAGAAATTGTGTTTCCTTCTCATTCATGCCCATTCAGTATTTTACCACAATCCCTGACACTCCAGCATTCACTGAGTATCAAATAATTCAATTATGTACAATAAAATTCTTATCATTGTATTGAGAAGATGAAATGTAAGGAGTTGGGTTTGTTGGCTTACATTTGGAATCCCAGCACTTGGGAGCCCCAGCCAGGAAAATCACTTGAGGTCAAGAGTTCAAGTGCAGACAGAGCAACATAAAAAAAACTATCTCTACAATATAAAAATAAAATAAAAAATTAGCTAGGTATGATGGAGGCTGCCTGTAACCCCAAGTATTCAAGACGCC
>NW_007126316.1:0-772 GCF_000164805.1 Carlito syrichta
TCCTGTACTCAGGAAGCGAAACAAGGAATCCTCCACAGTAAGTAACCCCACTCTCAAGTGCACCCAAATTTCTGTTTAAACATTTCCCTGTACACTGGAGTTTCCTCTTTGGTTCTTTCTAGAGTTAATCAGTTTCCCTTTAGAAATTCCCAGTTCAGTTCAATTTTCCTCCTTTCTGCCCTCCCTCCTCTCTCCCCCCTCTTTCCCACCTGTGCCCCTCCCTCCAGTTCCCCTCTTCCTTGCTTGCCTACTGTGTGTCTGTTGACCTTCTGCTCATACTATTTATAAGAGATCCATTGCCTTTTGTTGGAGGTCATGCCTCCTCTCTTTGTATAGTCCATGTGACCATAGCATCCCCATCCAGTAATTTATAATTATGCACTGTGCTCCCTACAGTTCTTCCTATTTTACAAATTCTGTAAGCCTTTTGTTTTCATGCCTATTTCTTCCCCCTTCCCCTGTGGTCTTGTCCTTTCCCCTTACAACTCTATTTTGCAGTTTCCTTATTGCCTTTTTTTCAATATTTGTACACTTTTCTCCTCTTCCCTATACAGTGCTGCCTCTAATTTTGTTTATCCCTTGTTCAGTTTTCAGTCTAACTCTCCAGTGTCCTCTGTGAGGACGATTTTCCTTCTTTTCTGTTGACATGCTATTTGCCATTCCCTCTTTCTAGTGTGATTCATATGTCTGTGTTCTTTAAAGAACTTTGCAACTACAGGTAAAGAACTGAACAGAATTTGGGCAAGTGGGGAAATAGCCTGGGAACTGCAAA
>NW_007126317.1:0-814 GCF_000164805.1 Carlito syrichta
TCCTGTTCATTGGTCTATGTGCCTGTTCTTGTACCAATACCAGGCTGTTTTGATTACTGTAGGCTTATAGTAAAGTTTGAAGTCAGGAAGCGTGATACCTCCTGCTTTGTTTCTTTTGCTAAGGATTGTTTTGGCTATTTGTGGTCATTTATGTTTTCATATAAATTTCTGCATTGTCATTTCCAGGTCTGAGAAAAAATGATGTTGGTAACTTAATGGGTATTGCATTGAATCTGTAGATTGCCTTTTGTAGGATGGACATCTTAAAAATGTTGATTCTTCCTATCCATGAGCATGGAATATTTTTCCATTTGTTTGTGTCTTCTTGGATTTCTTTGAGCGATGTTTTGTAATTCTCATTGTAAAGGTCTTTCACTTCTCTGGTTAGGAAGATGTCTAGGTATTCCATTTTTTTGGTGGATATTGTGAATGGGATTGTGCTTTTTATTTGGGTCTCTGTCTGCTTGTTGTTGTTAAGTAGGAATGAACAAGACAAGGTTGTCCACTCTCATCCCTCTTGTTTAATATTGTGTTGGAAGTCCTAGCTCAGGCAATTAGAAAAGAGAAGGAAATCAGGGGTATCCAAATAGGAAAAGAGAAAGCCAAGTTATCCCTCTTTCCTGATATATCCAATACCTTGAAAATCCAGGAGAATCTGTCAAAACCCTGCTTGCACTTTGGGAGGTCAATTCTTTTAAACAGAAAATTTAAATACTTCCTTTACCCTCCAGGGACTAATTTCATTTTATGAGGGCCAGCTACAATGCTAGGCTGTTGTTCATTCCATTACACTGTGTTTTCCTGCTTGTTTGAA
>NW_007126318.1:0-675 GCF_000164805.1 Carlito syrichta
GCAGGGAACAGCCTACAGACTGGGAAAATGTATTTGCCAACTCCAGGCCTGACAAAGACTTAACATCTTGGATCTACAAGGAACTCAAACGTACTGAAAAGAAAAAAACAAACAACCCCATTATAAAATGGGTAAAACATATGAACAGACACTTCTCAAAGGAAGACATATGAGCAGCCAACACACACATGAAGAAATGTTCAAGTTCACTAATCATCAGGGAGATGCAAATCAAAACCACACTGAGATATTACCTAACTCCAGTCAGAATGGCAATTATCAATAACAAAAAATAACAGTTGCTGGAGAGGGTGTGGTGAAAAGGGAACACTTCTACACTGTTGGTAGGAGTGTAAACTAGTGCAACTTCTGTGGAAAGCAGTGTGGTGATTCCTAAAATCTCTAAATATCAACCTCCCATATGACCCCACAATCCCCCTACTGGGAATATACCCTGAAGAACTCAAATCACTCTATCAAAAAGATACCTGCACACAAATGTTTATCGCAGCATTATTCACAATAGCAAGAACCTGGAACCAACCATGCTGTCCATCAAAAGAGGACTGAATTTAAAAAATGTGGTACATATACACTATTGAATACTATGCAGCCATAAAAAATAAAATCATGAATTTCACAGCAACCTGGATGGAACTAGAGTCATAATACTGA
>NW_007126319.1:0-2450 GCF_000164805.1 Carlito syrichta
AAGCCGGCAGGTTAGAAGGCTGGTCAGGTAAGTGGCCAGCTTGTTAAACTGGCTGGCTAGCCAGCTTACCAGCATGGTGGCTGGCTAGTTAAGCTGGCTGGCTATCCGACTGTCTAGCCAGTCGGCTGGCTATTAAATCTGGCTGGCTAGACAGCTTGCCAGCTCATTATCAAGATAGTCAGTTGCCTAGCTAGCTAGCCAGCCAGGTAGCTAGCCAGATAAGCCATCTCGCTAGTCATCTAGCCAACCAGGTAGCTAGCTAATTAAGTCAGCTGGCTAATCTGCTAGCCAGTCAACTACCTCCTAAACTAGTTAAGTCAGCTAGCTAGTTAGCTAGCTAGATAAGTCAGTTAGCCAACTAACTAGTCAGTTAGCTAGCTAGTTAAGTCAGCTGGCTAGACAGCTAGATAACTTGTTTGCTAGCCATTTATGTCAGCTAGATAGCCAGCTAGCTAGTCAGCTAATTAAGTAAGCTTGTTAAGTCAGCTGTCTAGCCAGTTGACTAGCAGGATAAGTTAGCTAGTTAAGTCAGCTGGCATCCAGCTGGCTAGGAAGTTAAATCAGCTAGTTAAGTCAGGTTGCAATCAGTTGGCTAGCTAGTTATTTCAGCTAATTAAGTCAGCTGGCTAGCTAGGAAGCTAGCTATATACGTCAGCTAGTATGGTAGTTAGGTAGCTAGTTAAGTCAGTTTCTTAAGTCAGCTGGCTAGCAAGATAGCTAACTAGATAACTAGCTATTTAAGCCAGCTAGATAAGTCAGCTGACTAGCTAGGTAGCTAGCTGAATAAGCCAGCTATTTAAGTCAGTTTGCTAGCTAGTTAATTAGACGAGTTAAGTCAGCTGGCTTGCCAGCTGCCAAACTGGGTACCTACTAGTTAACTCAACTGGCTAGCTCGTTATATAGCTAGTTAATTAACCTATTTACATCAGCTCACTAGCCAGCTGGTTACCTGGGTACCTATGTAGTTAAGTCAGCTGGATACATAGTCAGCGGGATACATAGGTAGGTAGCTAGTTAAGTCAGTTGGCTATCCAGCCGGCTGGCTAGGTACTTAAGCTGTTAAGTCAACCTGCTAGCCTGCAGGCTATCTAATTAAGTCACAAAGTTTAGTCAGCTGACTAGACAGCTGGCTACCTACGTAGCTTGATAGTTAAGTCAGCTGTCTAGTCTGCTGGATAGCTAGTTAAGTCACCTAGGTAATTCAGCTGGCCAGCCAGCTGGCTCGCTAGGTAGCTTGCTAACTAAGTCAGCTGACTAGACCGCTGGCTAGTTAGTTAAGTTACCTAGTTTAGTTAGCTGGCTAGCCAGATTGTTAGGTATATAATAAGCTAGTTAATTAACCTGACTAGCAAGCAGGCCAGCTATTTAAGTCAACTAGTTAAGTCAGCCGGCTCTACAGCTGAATAGCTAGAGATCGAGCTGCTTAAGTCAGTTGGCTAGCCAGCAGGCAAGCTAATTAAGTCAGCTAGGAAAGTCAGCTGGCTAACCAGCTATCTAGCTAAGTAGAGAGCTAGTTAAGACAGCCGGCTAGCCAGTTGGCTAGCTAGTTTATTCAGCTACTTGAGTCAGCTGGCTAGCCAGCTGGCAAGCAGGTTAAGTCAACTAGTTATGTCAGCAGCCTTGACAGCTGGGTAGCTAGGTAACAAGCTAGTTAAGTCAGCTGGCTAGCCAGCTGGCTAGCTATTTAAATCAGCTAGTTAATTCAGCAGGCTTCCCAGCTGTCTAGCTAGGTAGTTAACTGGTTAAGTCAGTTGGCTAGCCAGCTGGCTATTTGGTTAAGTCAGCTAGTTAGTTCAGCTGGCCAGGCAGCTGGCTTGCTAGTTAAGACGGCAAGTTAAGTCATCATGCCAGCCCGCTGGCCAGCTAGTTAAGTCAGCTAGTTAAGTCAACTGGCCAGTCAGCTGACAAGCTAAGTAGCTAACTAGTTAAGTCAACTAGTTAAGCCAACAGTTTAGCAAGGTATCTAGCTAGTTAAGTCAGTTAATTTAGTCAGCTGGCTGCCCAGGTACCTAGTAGGGTACCTATCTAGATAAATCAGCTGGCTAGAAGATGGTTACCTAGTAAAGTCACGTAGTTAAGTCAGCTCACTGGCCAGCAGGTTAGCTAGGTAGTTAGGTTGTTAAATCAGTTGTCAAGCCAGAGGTCTATGTAGTTATGTAGCTAGTTAAGTGTGCTGGCAAGCCATCAGCCTATCTAGTTGTGTCAACTATATAGTCAGCTGGCTATCAAGCTTTCTAGCTATGTAGGTAGCTAGGTAAGTCTGTTGGCTAGCCAGCTGGCTACTTAGTTAAGTCAGCTAATTAAGTCAGCTGACTAGGCTGCTGGCTATCTAGGTAGCTAGGCAATTAAGTCAGCTGTCTAGACAGCTCTCCAGCTAGTAAAGTCACTTAGTTTCTTCATCTGGCTAACCTGCTGGTAAGCTAGTTAAGTCACCAAGTTAAGTCAACTGA
>NW_007126320.1:0-751 GCF_000164805.1 Carlito syrichta
CCTGCAACAGATTGGGACCCCAACTCAAAAAAAAAAAAAAAAAAAAAACAAGAAAAAAAAAAGGGAGAGGGAGAAAAAAGGACTAGGGCCTGATGACTTCAGAGCTGAATTTTTACAAGCAATTATAAAACAAATATCACTTTGATTCAAACTCTTCACAAAAATGGAAGTGGAGGGAATAATTCCCAACTGACTATATGAGACCAGAATTAGTCTGATAGCAAAACAAGATAAACACACACAAAGAAAAAACAAAGAGCACCACAGACAAGCATCACTGATGAACACAGGCATGACAGAGTCTTAGCAAAGACCCAAGTTAAATTCAACACTACATTTTTGCATATTGCTAGAATTAGCAATCAAATTAGATTTTGGTCTGTTGTGTATTCATTAGTAAAGTGGTATAAGTTTCTTAATTAGATTTTCTACTTTTGCAATCATAGAACCTTAATTTTTTAATAGAGGAAGCATATTAAAGTAATAATAAAATTGCATTTTTTGTGCTTACTATCTGGCTAAAGAACAAAATTTCTGGCATTTATGTGAAGGTAAATATTAACTTAATTATCAAGATATTATATTTTGACCTCATTTTAGCATAATTATATATATTTCCAAAAAAGTAACTTGTTTTACCTCTTTTATCACGGTATATAAAGTCATATTAGGATAAGTATTAATTTGGTTTTGATAAAAATTAGGTTTTCTACATGCAACCATGTTAATTCATTTTTCATCATTTTTCTGA
>NW_007126321.1:0-766 GCF_000164805.1 Carlito syrichta
CGACCGAGCAAAGAGTTGCCTAGTGCCTGCTGAGAGCCCGCAACTCATTTTCAGGGCTGTTGCACCGAGGCACAGAGTTGGGAGGAAGACCCCAGAGATGAAGACAAAGTTACCCTGGAGAGTGTGCGATCTCATGGGAGATAGCACGTAGGAAATATGGTGGGCCAGGAAGCAGCGACTAATGGACATTAGCGCTAAGGACCAAGTGCCGCTACTGGAGGCCATGCGAAGGCATCACAGATCTCTGGGACTAGAGTCCGTGATTGTAGAATCACAGAATACCAAAATGTCAGAATTGGAGGTGACTTTACAGATTAGACAAATTAGTTCATCTATTTTCCACTGAGGAATTGGAGACAATCAGTGATTTGTCAAATTATTTAAGTTAACATTCACGAGTCACCTAGTCTGGTACCTGGCAATGGAGCCCACCGCCCCCTATGTCAATACTCTTACCATGGTCCCTCAGAGACTCAGACACAGAGCTGAGGTGGTCATGGGGTCTTCTGACTCCCCATCCCTGAACGTTGCAAATGTGATAAATCAGCCTCGTGCGAGGCCCTCGGTCGTGCCTGACATCTGGGCACTAGGCCTCACCAGAAGACTCTCCGTTCTCCACCTCTAGATAGCACCTCTGGCCTTCCTGATTTCTGGTCAGTGGGTCAAGGGTCAAGGATATTAAGTTGCATCTGTTTTAGAACCTCCTAACCGTGCTCATGCTACTGTGTTGTTCCGGGTACTTCCTATTTCACAGTATTTCCTTTGG
>NW_007126322.1:0-559 GCF_000164805.1 Carlito syrichta
AGGCCCTGGAACCCACCCACCCTTGCCCGAGCAGGGTTCAGAGAGTCCAGCAGAGGAGAGTATTTTGAGTTTGTGTGTGAGTGTGTGAGTGTAAGTACACAGAGGGTTTGAGTTGTCGCATGGACTCGTGCACAATTTACAAAGGCCACCGTGTCTGCGCTCTTCAGCCAAGGCAGGACAGAGGGAAACAGGCGGAACAGCCTACACTGGATGGGCAGCGTCCCATGCATTTGGGGGAGGAGGCAGCATTGGAGGGTGATGTGGAATGTCTTATGAGGGTATAGGGCATGGCTGGAGCAGGGGTCACATGGAAATTTGCGCGCAAATTTGTACGCAGTCTCCCATTTCCCGTGATATTAAATTGTATTGCGAGAGGGGTCGAGCAGAACATCTCCTGAAATGTCCGGTGCTTTTTTTTTAATCCCATTCTGCTGCTGCCCCAACCAGTTCCACCCCATACCCTCGCTGTGTCCTCCATCCCAATGGCAACGCCTACCACGCCCTCCCCTCACCTCCACAAAGGGAGTGCATGATATAGGGGCACTGCATAGTTGGACCA
>NW_007126323.1:0-754 GCF_000164805.1 Carlito syrichta
GCTTGACAGATAAAGCTCTTGTCCTTTGAACTGAGAAGTCTTATCTAGCCCTTGAATATTGCAAATAGGCTGTGAACAGCCTGATGTCCTATGCCAAAAAGACAAAATCTTAAATCCTAATTTTATAGATGACAGAGAGGAAAATCATTACTTTTCACTTTGCCCATTTGCAATTTTACATTGTAACTACCCAGGTTTGGGGAGCATTCTTGTTTCACTGAGACGTTCTAATTTAATAAATCAGAAAGGAAAAGAACAGAGCAAAACCATTAGATGAATGGCTTATTTAAAATTATCCAGTCTTGAGGTGAAATGCTCTGAGAAGCAATACAGCAAAGTGGCTCGGATTTCAAACCTGAATCTAGATTGCCTGGGGTGAAAAGTTTTCTCCCCTGTACTCAACTTCTCTGTGTGACCTTGAGTCAGGTACTTATCCACTTTGTGCCTCCATTTCCTTATCTGTACAATGAAACTGATGATAGGACCTGTCTCATGAGGTTACTGTGAGATTTCAATTAATTAATACATGTAAATTTCAGGGTATGTCCATTATTATTCATTTCACAAATATGTATTTAGTGTTTACTATGTAAAGGGCACTGGGGATACAGTTTTTGGGAGGCAGAAGTGAGAGGATTGCCTGAGATCTCTGGTTCGAGACCAGTCTGAGCGACATGGCGAGATCTCGTTACTACAATAAACCAACATTAGCCGGGCATGGTAGCACAAGCCTGTGGTTCTAGTTACTTGGAAA
>NW_007126324.1:0-1182 GCF_000164805.1 Carlito syrichta
GGCCATGCAGAGACTGTCAGCTCTCAGTGTGTGTACACAAGGGGAACAAAGTATGCGGGAATTTCGTGCCCATCCGTGTTGTCGTGCCTGTGGCACCTAACGCCATTAGAGGGGACTGGGCATGGCTTGGCGCAGGCAGCAAAGTGAGGTTTCCTTTCGCCCAAGCCTTGTGATCGTCGGACCGCACTGCTCAGGTAGCCTTTCACGCAGTGCCCTGAAAGACTAGCCAAAACTGGTTTAGGCCACTCCCCACACCTGTGTGAGCCTGCCTATTCCCTCAACCCCAAAGGTCATCATTGCTTCTACCAACTCCCTATCTCTGACCCAGAACCTTAAAGCCCACACTCTAGTGACAGTCTCTGGGAGTGAGATACCTGCTCCCTGCATTGTCTGTCATCTTTTTCTTCTTGAAATGACCTCTGTGGATTGCGTGTAAATCTATTCTCCCAGTCACCAGGGGATCATTTTAAAACTTTCTTTTTTTTTCAGGAACAAGAGATTGTTCTTCAACTAGACCATATAGAAATTATGTTTCAATAGCAGTGTATATTTAATTAGAGTAATCTCACTTGAATTTACTTACCTAATGTTTTATTTAGCAAGTAGACCGTCTTGTTTGCCAAGTACCATGGAGATCTCTGATAAGAACTTCTGTTATGAGGGCATTACAGTTAAAAATCAGGCATGTCTGAGGGTTATATTTTAAGTCTTTGAGAATGTGACTGTCCTACTCAAACAGAAACTGAGATGTGAGTGGTCTGCTGTTGGGAGGGTAGGGTCTGCACACCAGAGATTGTCTTCTGTAATGCACACGCATGTACCAAAGTTTCTTTGGAAATTGATATCTTCTGACTGCCAAGTAAGTCAAGTTCACCTTAAAACTTACACCAGGTTGTTTTCAGTGTTATTTTCCCCAAAGTCAGGTCAGTTGTCTATTAGGAGACTTACTTGATGATGAGTGTTTACAAGGAGTCGGTGCTGCCCTCAGAAGAACTCCAGTCAAGCCTCTGAGTCCCCTGTACCCATCTGCCACCCTGAGGAATCCGTACTAGCAGCAGAATTTTATCAGACTTGGTGAGAATGGAAAGTGCCATGTCTCAGACTGTGACCTTAAACCTTAGTTCCTAAAATGTGAAACAACACCATTTCTTCCTGTTTCCCAAAACAAGAGCAAATAACTCT
>NW_007126324.1:2313-3433 GCF_000164805.1 Carlito syrichta
GGCTTGAGAGACAGCAGCCTCATAAAAGTGTCCTACTGAGCAGTGTCACCAAGGTTAGCAGACTTTACAAACTCAGCAGAACATCTCTGAGAAGTTCTGAAGATCTTCAGAGTCTACCAGCAGATTCCAAGGAGTATTCTTAGAGAAAACTTCAGGTTTGAAATGAGTCAAAGAAGAACTGACCCTGCCACCAGGCCACATAGAAATATCCCATGACCCAGCGGCCCTTGATCTGTCCTTTTCTGACCTCATCCCTCACTCAAATGTCACCAGAGCCATCTCCAGAGCTCCTACACCATTTTGTCCTTGCTGCAGCCCGGCAGTTTCATCCCCACATTTGCAGTGTGAGAAGATACACAGAGGGACTCCAGGCCACCTGACCTCACCATTTTATGTCAACTTTGCATGTGTGCTTGTGAAAAGTAGAAACAGTGTGTGGGGAAGAGAAGAGGAAGAGGATGGAGTGTTTTCTTCTCCCCAACACACTTCTCATGGGGAAGTTGGCCCATAACATGTGACCCACTCATGACCAAGGAGGACAACCTAGGCAGCATTCCCAGATCGGGAAGCTGCCCTTCTGTGTCCTCTGCATTTCTTTAGGTGTACTCCCATGCCCCTGCACATCAGAGCCCACCCTCAATGTCCCCATGATGATAGCAGGATGCTCAGATGGAACCCCAGTGCCATCTGCTCCATTCTGAAACTCTCTTCCCCCCAGTGGGAATCTGTGGGACCTGTGGTCCACTCTTTTAGGAATAAGTTGAGTGACTGGCAGGTGAATCATGACTTCTCATATGACCTAGGATGCTTCTTAGTGGACAGAGCTAGGTGAGTTTAATCTCCTGCACTGAGAAAATTTATGTTTCCACAGAGGCTATGGGTACATCAACCAAAATGCTCTAGGGGAGACACACATTCCTGTGGAGGTTTGGGGAAGAGGGGGCTCCCTTTCCTGTCTCCCTTGTCTTTCTCAGATGCTGCTGATGGCAGAGTCAAGTTCAGAAGAGGCCAACAGACTTCTGCCCATCTGTCTCCATCTATTAGCATTGCTGCAGACAAGTACCATGGGCAGAAAGGAGGGGCTTCAACAACAGAAATTCGTTGTCTAACAGCTCTGGAG
>NW_007126325.1:0-688 GCF_000164805.1 Carlito syrichta
CAGGTCACGCGGCCCGGACGCGAAGCGCCGTCCTCACGCCAGGGCGCTGCAGCCTCACAGTGGCGAGAGACCCGGAGCCCCGCCCCCACAATAAAGAGATTGACAGCAGGTACCATTCATTGTGCAGAGTAGGTGTCTGACACCCCGCAACAACTCCAACGTAACATTAACACAGGGAAACACGCAAACGTGGTCAGAAAGAAAACATGCCAGAAATCTCCACATACCTCCGCAGGGAAAGAGACACACATCTGGAGAATGCATTTGAAGTAGTAGTACACAGTTGCTGTCGTCAATGAAACATATCCAGTCAGTCAACTGGGATACATTTCAAAAATAAGTTAACTAACAATCAGCAACAGGATATGTTATCTAAGCACGTTTCAATAAAATAAGGGTTTGTGTTTTTATTTCGGTGTGGAAAAAAGCGATTAAGGCTTCAGCAACAAGAAGTTCTTTCTAACGACTGGCTATGGATTCAGGGCTCTGGTGTAAACTTTTGCTTCTTACTTTGTAATTTCAAAGAGGTAGGGTACAATTCAGGTGAAATATATTAATATTCATTTTACAGGAACCCTTGTTGTTCAGGCCTGTCCCCGAAAGTCCCGGCACCCCGGGCACAATCCAACGACTGCTAGTCACTGCCCCTCCCCCTCCCCTGCATCTCCCAACTCTGAAAATCTTTTTT
>NW_007126326.1:0-699 GCF_000164805.1 Carlito syrichta
CCTACATATTGGCATATGAATAGTGACCGGTGTGCATACATGGCAATAAAATTTACAATTTAGGATACAAAACTTTTAAGTAAATCTCAATATGCCTGATGGAAAGTGCACAACAGAATTGTTTTATATGTCTTTGTCCCTTCTAAGTTGTACTTCTTTCCAGACATTTTAAAACTTCTATTTCATGGTAGACTGGTCAGTCAGCTTTTGTTCCCGAAAGCAGTTTCTCCTAGAGCTAAGATTAGAAACTAAATTACCGTAATAGTTTTATTGCCCTGCCTCTAGCCAGGCAGAACGTTTTTCTAGTTTCGTTACATGCCAAAACTCTGTTTGCTTCAGCCCATGGCCATCATCATGGCAACCATACATTTCCTTGTTCAAGAGTATGACAACTACCATAAGATTTATGAAAGAATTAATGATAAGGTATTAGCCTAATAAGATACAGCATAGTATTAAAGTTCAATCATCAGATTATATAAAAATTAAAGTTTAGATATATGAAACTCATATAAGTCATGGTAAGGTTTTGTAGTTCAAGAATAAGTTTTGAATCAATTGTTATAGAATTATAGGGCACTATGTTGAACCATAATAGGTTAATGGAATAAATAAAAATTAAGTCATTTAAGTAAACTTATAGGTTATAGTATAATGTTAAGTTGATAATATTATCATTAAGCTATTAGGAACTATTAA
>NW_007126327.1:0-773 GCF_000164805.1 Carlito syrichta
CGCCTGTAGTTCCAGCTACTTGGAAGACTGAGGTGGAAGGATCGCCGGAGCCCAGCAGGTCGAGACAGCAGTGGCTGGAGGCAGCCACTGACCTCTAGTCTGGATGACAGTGAGACTCCAACTCAAAAATAAATAAATAAATATACTAAAAATAAAAAATATTTTTTCAATATAATCAGTGAAATATTTACCTACACTTTCACAGAACAAACTACCTAGAAGAGGCTTACAAAACACTAAGTATGCCATGTAACAAAAATAAATCAAAACACTCATTTATTTTGTTTTTCATATTTTGCTATTTATCAGAAAAATGAATGGCTACATGAATTGTGTACATATTAAGGAAAAATTCCATGCAGCATTCCTATTTATAGAGCTTAAAAACATAATGTAGATGCAGGTTCCTGATGAGTATATATAATTCCATGTTTCCTTTATGAACTTTAATAATACACTACCTACATTTGGTATCTATGGAGAACAAAATTTAAGAAAAACAGAATAATTATAAGCCTCAAATGTAGCCAGGCATGGTAGCGCGCGCCTGTAATTCCGGCTCCTCGGAAGGCTGAGGCGGAAGGATCGCCGGAGCCCAGCAGGTCGAGGCTGCGGTGGACGGGAGTGGGGGAACTCCCGGGGGAACGAGGTGAATACTTTAAAGTAGTCTTCTATTACTTGTACTGAGTGGTGACTTCATGGATTTTCAATTTTTTTGTGTTGTTTTCTGAGTTGTTTTTTGAGTCTTGGAAGGCCTGGTACCAGGACTTTGA
>NW_007126328.1:0-794 GCF_000164805.1 Carlito syrichta
AAATATCATCAGGCAACAATCTATTGCCTTCAAGAGACTCACCTCACTAGAAAGGACATCCACAGACTCAAAGTAAGAGGATGGGAAACAAACTTCCAGGCGAACGGAATACAAAAGAAAGCAGGAGTAGCCATCTTAATTTCAGACAAAATACCCTTCAAACTATTAAAAATCAAGAAAGATACAGAAGGCCACTACATAATGATAAAAGGCTCAATCCATCAACAAGAAATATCTATTCTAAATATATATGCACCCAACATAGGTGCGCCAACTTTCATAAAGCAGCTTCTTGGAAAACTAAAGAAAGATATTGGCTCTAACACTATCATAACTGGGGACTTCAATACCCCACTCACAACCCTAGACAGATCATCAGGACAAAAAATCAGCAAGGAGATCCGGAACCTCAATGTAACTTTGGACCAAATGGACTTAATTGATACCTACAGAACACTCCATCCAAAGACCACAGAATACACATTCTACTCATCACCACATGGAACATATTCTAAGATCGACCACATAATTGGACACAAATCAAGTATAAGCAAAGTTAAAAGGACTGAAATTCTACCATGCACCTTCTTGGACCGCAGTGGGATAAAAATAAACATTGACACCAACAAATTTCCCCCAAAAACCCACAAAGACATGGACACTAAACAGCATGATGCTAAATAACTCCTGGGTCAATGATGACATCAAAATAGAGATCAAAAGATACCTGTAAACAAATGAAAATAAAGAAACATCTTACCAAAATCTCTGGGATGCCTTAAAAGCTGTAATAA
>NW_007126329.1:0-516 GCF_000164805.1 Carlito syrichta
CTGTGTCCTGGCCGGGTTGCGGCATCTGATCAACGCGCGCCCGAGGATCTGGGATCCGATTCCGAAGGCAGCTCTGCTTGGCCCGCCTCCCCGTGCCTCCGTGGACGCGGGAACATCGGGGACCCCGCGACCTGCCTCTTCCTCTTGCACCGTGACCCGCTTCTTGGCCACGGTTGGCACGGCGCTTGGGGTGGCACAGTGCGTGGGTGTCGTGCCGTGTGGGTGGCACGGCGCGTGGAAGGCACGCTGCGTGGGGCGATGCCGGGCCTTGTGTCTAGCAGATCGCAGAGCGCGGCCGTGGTTGCGTGTCGGCTCTCCACGTCCCCAGATTTCCCTGGCGGGAGGAGACTCCAGAGCGCGCCGTATGCAGTACGGCGTACGATCGGCGGCCACGGGCCGAGCAGCCACGGAGCCCCACGAGGGGCAAGACACCCCGAGGACTCCGCGGGCCCCGAGGCGAGGAGCGCGACGCCAGACGCCCCTCGTGGGCGGGAGTGTGGCTGGATGGGTGGGGTG
>NW_007126330.1:0-598 GCF_000164805.1 Carlito syrichta
CGGTCTCGAACCTGTGGGCTCAGACAATCCACTCACCTCAGCCTCCCAAAGGCGCGGGATTACAGGCTGAGCCACCGAGCCTGGCTTGCATGTATTTTTGATAGCTGAGACGAGGTTGATCCCTGGTGGGTTGGTCCAGAACCCACATGCTCAGGTCATCCACTACCCTGGCCCTTGAAGGGCTGGGATTCCAGGCTGAGTCCCTGAGCATGACCTGTGGTTGTGGTGTTTGTGGTTGGCATTGTTATTATGAGTTGGAGTCCCGCTTTGTCATTCAGGCTGGAGCACAGGGTCCCGCTCTTGGTCACCAGAGCCTCCACTGACTGGAATCAGGTTATCTTCCTGCCATGGTCTTCTGAGTGTTTGGAAAACCAGGCATGTGCCACCAAGCTCGGCTCATTTTGTTTGTTTCTTGTAGAGATGAGATATCACCAAGGTTCCCGGACTGATCCCAAATGCAGGGACTCAGGCTGTCCTCTCACCTTGGCTTTCCAAAGTGCCGAGTGATGAGTGTGAGCTCCCAGGTCCAGCCTTGACATGCCTCTTGTAGCCCCCCCATGAGGCCCGCTCCATTCACATGACCCCGGACACCAGAGAG
>NW_007126331.1:0-711 GCF_000164805.1 Carlito syrichta
GCTAGGGCACTTCCTTCCAGGAATCCCTCAGCAGACCTTGGCCCCAGGCCTGGACACATCCCTGTCTGTGGCAGTCCTTAGCTGTGCCTGTAGTCCCTTCTTCTGGAAATGTGGGAAGTGATTTTTTCCTCACTTATTTGAGGCTGGGTGTGATCATGCAATATTTGAAGCAGTAAGATGTGAGCACAGGAGCACATGTCAAATCCAAGAGCAGCCTTTAAGGCTGGTGTCCCACCAGCAATTTCCTTTGCTCTGCACTTACCACCCATATGCTTGAGTTGAGTGGAGACTTCTCATCAGCCTGGGACCCCTGGCTGGGTGAGTGAGGAGAAAAAGTGCTCACTCTCACTAATTATCAGAGAAATGCAAATTAAAACCATATTGAGATACCACTTAACTCCAGTGAGAATGGTCATCATTAATAAAACAAACAACAATAAGTGCTGGTTAGGATGAGGAAAAAAAGGAATGCTTCTACACTGCTGGTGGGAATGCAAACTACTAAAATTTCTTTGGAAGACAATGTGACAATTTCTAAAAGAACTAGAAATTGACCTTCCACATGACCCAGCAATACCCCTACTGAGACTATACATGGAGGAACTCAAACCATTCTACCAAAAAGATACCTGCACACACTTGTTTGTTGCAGCTCTATCCACAGTAGCAAAAATATGAAACCAGCCATGCTGCCTATTGCAGCTGGACTGG
>NW_007126332.1:0-772 GCF_000164805.1 Carlito syrichta
CCATATACTGTGCCAGGTAGCAGCAGTTATTTCAATCTACCCTGTGCAAATGTGGAGATGGGGTGAATCCACTTCAAGGAAAAGAAAAGCAGTATAGGTATATGCTTCATCTTCTTCTTTCTGAACTGTCTTCTTCCTCCCATGTTTTTAAAACCCTTTTCCCTTTTTGTAAAATTTTGTACTCAAAAGTGAACAATTTAAATGTGAATTCAAATGTGAACAAACATAGTTTGGCAGATTAGTGCCCTACAACACAATATTGAAGGAGCTTATGAAATGTGACTTTTTGTGTGGAAGAGAGAGACTCAAATATAGAAGTCACATACCCACTGTCCTATGCAGTGGGCTATGACTTTGCTAGGAGTTTGTGGATAGACTTAAGGGTTACTATTTCAGCATCTCTTTAATCAGGATCCCTTGTTATTGGTGGTGATTATATTCCTTGCCTTTTCTCTTGGTATTGTCACCAGGAAGGCAACTCAAACCTTCTTTTGTAATGTTTAGTAGCCTTAACAAATCCTCCTTGCTTCTGTGAAAACCTTCCTCATTTTGCTATTCAGAGGACTGGAACCATTCGGTGGGACTGTGTTTCCTTATAGTACCCAGCTCAAGTTTTGGTTAAAAAAGAGAAAAGATAGTCGTGAATTGAAGAAAAGGGAACAAATGACAAGGTGTATTCTTTTAAAATCAACTCTGCAGCAATTCATGGGAATAGGAGAGAGGACAGGGACAGCATCAAAGAGTAGATTGCCCATTATGCCTTTGCTTCTAA
>NW_007126333.1:0-587 GCF_000164805.1 Carlito syrichta
GCTTTCCGAGTAGCCAGAATTACAGGCACGCGCTACCACACCCAGCTGATTTTTTTGATTTATTGTAGAGATGAGGTCTCCCTGCCCAGGCGGGTCTCAAACCCACGGGCTCAGGCAATCCACTCACCTCAGCCTTTCTATGGATAGCCAAGTGGCGCCAAGTCTGGCCCGGAACCTGCTCATCCTAAGTGATTGTCCTGCTTAGCATAGGTTGTCCTACTTAGTGTAGATGTTAAGATACACATAGTTTAGTCACTGTGATTAAACACATGCTTGTGTGATTTAACTCGGACATTAACATATCCTGTGTGTATGTTTTCCCCTTTGTGAGATTTTTGTCCTATATAAGAGGCATGCAGTAAAATAAATTTGCTCTCTCTTGTTCCTTGCTGTCTGAGAGGGAGTCCTCCCAATCCCACTGTTTCTCTGTCTCTTTCTTTTCTCATTCCCTCCCCCCAACTCAGACCCTGATTAGCGGAGGCTGGACCCCGCAGAGTGGTGTCCGAAAGGGGACCTGAGTACTGGGGATTGGCATTGCCTGGAGAGGAACCCTCATGGAGGCTGGCGTTTTTTGTGTGCAGCATTGA
>NW_007126334.1:0-307 GCF_000164805.1 Carlito syrichta
GGTCAGCCTGCCTGAGGCACATTTCACACCTTGGAGAGGAGAGCCAGCAGGATTGTGGCCAGGGAACCTTGGGAACTCCCACACCAAAATGGGAGCAGCCATGGGGGGAGTTGTTGGTGAAAGGTGATGAACTTGGGGACCTTCACATGTGTGTGGGCGGGCAGGGAAGTACTGAGGGCAGAAGTTTTGTAGATGAATTTCTTTCTTTCTTTCTTTCTTTCTTTCTTTCTTTCTTTCGTTCATTCTTTCTTTCTTTCTTTCTTTCTTTCTTCCTTCCTTCCTTCCTTCATTCCTTTCTTTCTTTGTT
>NW_007126335.1:0-769 GCF_000164805.1 Carlito syrichta
CAAGCCACCTAAAGAAGCTGGAAAAGCAAGACCACAAAAACCCTAATTTCAGCAGAAGAATCCAGATCACCAAAATAAAAGCCCAAATCCAGGACATAGAAGACAAAAAGATAATACAAAAAATCAATGAAACAAAAAGCTGGTTCTTTGAAAGAATAAGCAAGATTGATGGTACCCTAGCTAGCCTGACCAAGAAAAAATGAGAAAAAAATCAAATAAGCACAATCAGAAACACCAAAGATGAAGTCACATCTGACCCTGAAGAAATACAAAAGATCATTAGAGACTACTACGTACACTTGTATGGAAACAAACTTGAAAACCATAAGGAAATGGAGGACTTTCTGACATCACACAACCTACCTAGGTTGGAACAAGAAGAAATTGAGACCCTAAATAGACCAATAACAATCAAAGAAATTGACTACGTAATAAGAAAGCTTCCTACAAAAAAAAGCCCTGGTCCTGATGGCTTTCCAGCAGAATTCTACAAGACATTCAAGGAGGAGCTGATACCAATCCTACTGAAGGTATTCCAGGCAATTGAAAAAGATGGAACTCTCCCCAAATCATTTTATGAAGCCAACATCACATTAATACCCAAGCCAGGCAAAGATCCAACAAAGAAAGAGAACTACAGGCCAATATCTTTGATGAACATAGATGCTAAAATTCTCAACAAAATCCTAGCAAACCGGATTCAGCAATACATCTCAAAAATCATCCACCATGACCAAGTAGGCTTCATTCCTGGCATGCAAGGCTGGTT
>NW_007126336.1:0-616 GCF_000164805.1 Carlito syrichta
TTTCTATTTTTCTCTTTATGTGTTGTCAGGAGGAACTGTATAAAAGTTTTACTTCTTGTGCTTCACCAAAACTAATTTTGGCATTTGTTGATAATTCTTGCCAAAAGCAGTTATCACTGTGGTCAGATCACTATATTCTGTTTTCACTATTACTTCTCTTCTCCATTTTTCAATTAACATTTTACTGTAAGGAATATCTTTCCTTTCTTCTACATTTAAAAGAATTTCATTACTTTTACCAGTGTGGCCTCCCAGATTTCATGCTTTATTGGGTATTATCCATGACCCTAATACATGTTTTGCTCAAGAGTTCCCTAGATTGGCCATTGGGATGCACGTTGGGTCTCATGTCTTTCTGACACTTCCTCATCATTGCTCGAGCACTGCCTTTTTTGGCATCACAAGATACTCCAGAGTCATTGTGTATGTGGTCTGCTCCTGCTGTGGGGTCAGCCTTCCCTTCCATGGCCTTCCTGCCAGGTGCATAACCCGAATTTTGTAAGGAGGAAATATTGGACAAACACACAGAGTGACATTTTGCCCAGTAACTGCTCAGTGCTCTTCAAAAATCAAAGACAGAGAAGGACCAAGGAATGATTCCAGGTTTTTTAATTTT
>NW_007126337.1:0-686 GCF_000164805.1 Carlito syrichta
GGAAAGAAAGGTACGAAGGGAATCCCACAAACCATCTAGCTTGCCAAAAACAGTCAGATCGACGAATCCGCCATTAATCTCAAGCACCGACGTTAGGCCAGAACGAAATTAGATCAAAGTAACAGAATTTTCTTAAAAACCTAAATCCATCGATCCTCAATAAACAGCGGCATCGTTTAAAAGCGGTCCAATAGAATGCTCTCATTCGGACGGGGCCCATCGATCTTTCAGTCTATCGGTCAAATACGATTTCAGTTGAATGCCTTAAAACATAAAACTCTGCTTCCGTAGTACCTTTCCGGACCGAAGTCGTCAGCAAACTCACGTCTTTAGATTCCAACCGTGAAGGGTTTACGTCAGGTCAATCAAGACGGCCGGAGTCTAAAGGGCGTCATTCAGTGCAAATCGCTAGCAACTTTGAAGTCCTTCAAAACTCTCATTCAAGACGTGTGTGGGCCGGGCTCGGCGGCTCAGCCTGTCATCCCACACCCCGGAAGGGTGAGGTGAGCGAATCGCCCGACCCCGCGGGTTCGAGACCCGCCCGGGCGCCTCGGCGACACCCTATCTCCACACACACACACACACACACACACACACACACACACACACACGCCAGGCACGGTAGCGCACGCCTGTAGTTCTCCCGCCCAGGGAACCCGGCGAGACCTCATCTCTACATAAATCAA
>NW_007126338.1:0-396 GCF_000164805.1 Carlito syrichta
TGATTGTTATTGGTCTATTTAGGGTCTCAATTTCTTCTTCTTCCAACCTAGGTAGGTTGTGTGATGTCAGAAAGTCCTCCATTTCCTTAAGGTTTTCAAGTTTGTTTCCATACAAGTGTACGTAGTAGTCTCTAATGATCTTTTGTATTTCTTCAGGGTCAGATGTGACTTCATCTTTTGTGTTTCTGATTGTGCTTATTTGGGATTTGCCTCTCTTTTTCTTGGTCAGTCTAGCTAGGGGACCATCGATCTTGTTTATCCTTTCAAAGAACCAGCTTTTTGTTTCATTGTTTTTTTTGTATTATCTTTTTGTCTTCTATGTCCTGGATTTGGGCTTTTATTTTGGTGATCTGGATTCTTCTGCTGAAATTATGGTTTTTGTGGGCTTGCTTTTCC
>NW_007126339.1:0-737 GCF_000164805.1 Carlito syrichta
CACCATGGGGGCTTTTCTAGGAAGAAATTCCACAACTGAAGTGCACTTTTCAATGCTGACCCCATTACCCTGCTGTTGTCGGCAGGTCTTGCGCTCTCAGTAACTATAGCCCAGAAGAAACCACTTTAAAGTGTTGACCCATGTCCCCCTGGTTCCTCAGGGAGATAAGGCCTCCCCTTCCAAGGCAGAAACAAAAGAGCCCAGGCTTGGATGTCAGAGCAGGGAGAGGTGGAAGTCAAGCCGAGCAAAATCAAACAAGAAGACACTGGAAGTTCCTAGAAAACACATATTTTTCTTTTCAGTTATTATGACAGATATAGGAAGATCGACAGAAAATAAAAGTGTCTACATTTTAAATTTCAATAATTTTTAATGAACATAGCATTTTATTTTTACAGCTCAAACTTAATGTAGAAAAAGATCTTTATATCGGAGAGTGTACGGGGCACCCTTTACACAAGTAACTCCATCTCAGAAAAAGACTTTATCTTATTTCCTAAAAGACCTCATGCCAACAGGGACCGGTTGTTTGCCTCACCCGATAGACACCACAGGCAACCGGGTGAGAACAGAACCAGGCATATGCCCTTCCGCTGTCAGACCTCATCAGAAGGCTTTGTGACCATAAAAAGAACAGGACTTCACCAGCTCGAAACAGCCACTTGAACAGACACAATCTTGCTGTCCCCACGAAAAGCTCCTGTCATCTTCCACCAGAGACTCTGCCCATATTCTTG
>NW_007126340.1:0-343 GCF_000164805.1 Carlito syrichta
TGGTTGGCAGTTTTAGAATGGATTAGTACTTTTTAGCTATTTAGACACATTTCAAAGTAATTTATGTATAAAATTATGGACTTTTAAGTGAATAATTTTTGGCACAACAATGTTAAGTAATTATTCCAAAGTAATATGGTAAAACTATAATTTAATTCCGAGTGGGCTAAAGAGTTTATACATAATAACTTCAGATATTATTTATCAATTATGAAAAGTTCTATTCCTGGCTTAATAAGCATTATTTAATTATAATAAAGGTTAAATTGTATCAGTTGTTTTTAATCAGCTACTTAAAATATTACATGACTTTCCCCTGCAAAGCTCCTAATGTGGGAAAATA
>NW_007126341.1:0-727 GCF_000164805.1 Carlito syrichta
CAACTGACCCTAACTGCAAACTAATTTACCAGCTTGAAAAGAAAGCTAGAAATCAGAACTGAAAGGACATTGGACTTAAACGAAAAGTCTCAGAATGTGCTTCATTGATCCTATCAGTTTAATGACTTAATTCTATTCCTACTGTATTGTTCTCTTTTTTCTTTTTTCCTTTTCCTTTTCTTCTTTTTTCTGTAAACCATATCTTTGTATAGAGGAACAGCACACTAACAAGGTGGTTGGTTAGCTTGTATGTTAGCATCACTATATGTTTTATTTTTATTTTTTATTTTTTTGTATGAGAGTTGGTTCGTCTGTAGCTATCTATTGTTTTTATCTGTTTCAGTATAGGCCTCTCTCTCTCTATTTGTTGGCACACTCGTTTGTTTCCCCCCCTTACTCCTCTATCTCTCCACTCCTCTCTTCAACCCACTATCTGTTCCATTCTCTCCCCTCTGCTAACCACATTTTATTTCAGGAAGTAAACCTACAGCCCCACTGCACGGACAGATTCCAGGGCAGTGGGAAGTGGGTTCCACATTATCCACACACCTGTCAGCGAATACCAGGACCTGCAGACAGATTTTGAATCACAGCTCTCCCCTTAAGTAAATCTCAAAACTGCAAAAAGGACCACCTCCAACCTACAGTGCAACTTCAGAATTGAACAAAGTAGAGGACATACATAAAGATAGAGATTGAACAAACAGAAGTAAACCAATCCCTTTAC
>NW_007126342.1:0-727 GCF_000164805.1 Carlito syrichta
CATCCAGATCTCAGCCATGAGTTGCAGACCCACATATTCAATCGTACTTGACTCCACCCTACCTGCCCTCCTATGAATGCACTTGCCCTCCCTGTCTCTGTGATTCTTGTGATAATGTTGTTATGCACAAAGTAGCCACAATCATAGGAACCAGCTTCATGCCTCTTTCAGTTGTTTGTCTTCAGGTCTGCTTCATGTGACATCCATTTATTTAAAGATCATTGACTCAGTGCCATAAAGTTCCTGGCAAGGAACCAGCTCTGAGGATACAGGAAAGGAAGATGTGGCCCCGAGTGCATGGAGGTATGAGTCACATGTGACTGTATGGGTATCTTCCCAATGTTAGTCTTCTTCTTTGTTTCTTGTTGGGAGGGTAACCACGCCTCCCAGTTTGCTTGGGGCAATGCCGATTTATTTCTTCTGTCCAAATGGCTCTCTGGCTACCATGTTTTATTTTCTGAAATGTCCTGTGTTGGACAACAAAATTATATGCCCAATTATTATACCTGTTTTAAGGTGTTATTAGACCTGTTTGTAATCTTTTACTTGATGTAGCATCATCAGTGCACTAGGTTGTTATCAGTTTCCTCAAAGATCTCTCTGTCATCAGTCTGGTTTCATTTCCATGTGTCTTCCAGTCTACTTCAGGAATCTGGCTACATCATAAACAGACCAAATTATTCTCATGAAGATAATTAATTATCAAGTGTTCCTCACTGTCTAGCAA
>NW_007126343.1:0-719 GCF_000164805.1 Carlito syrichta
CATGCAAGTTTCTGCCTGCTTCCCTGTGTGTGGTCAGACCCACAAACTAAAATATTTGAAATGCAAATTATTATAAATTAGTTTTATGTTATTTTTCTTTTATGTTGCAGTTAAGACTATATATAAGTAATAATATTCATATACATTTCATTTAAGAATAGGAATGGAAACATGGCAAAATATTTTGTATGAAAAGAGATGGTTAGGTCTGAAAAAGTAATTTAGGATGGAAGCTTGCTCTAGAGTAATTCTCAACCCTGACTGACCATTAAAATCACCTGGGAAGCTATAAAATACCTCAATGCCTAGGTCATACCAGACCAATTAAATCAGAACCTCTGGAGGTAAAGCACAGACATTATTATTTTTGAAACCCCCTAAGGAATTGCAAATGCCCAGATACGATTGGAAAAATCTGTACCTTGGAGCAGTGGTTCTAGATCTTGAATGTGCATATCAATCACCTAGAGATTGTTCAACTACAGACTGCTGGGCCCCAGTCCCAGAGATTCTGATTCAAAAGCTCTGGAATATGACTGAGAATTTATATTTCCCATTAATTTCCTGGGAAATGCTGACATGGCTATCCTGAACACCACACTTTGAGAGACAAGGTTCTAATGGCTTTGCCTGCTCAACCAAAGCCCTGCCACCATATTTAGCAACTCTTCCTTGTCCCTGGTCTCCCTAATCAAATAATTTGAAAAATCATCCCCTTT
>NW_007126344.1:0-413 GCF_000164805.1 Carlito syrichta
AGAAAATACAAGGAAAGAAGAGTCTGTGAACTCTCGGTTAAGGGTCCATGTCCGAGAGCGGCCTGACTGAGGTTCCCTCGACGTGGTAGGGCGGGCCCAGCTCCGTCGCCTGCGGGGGGCCCAGCTCCGCCGCCAGCGGGGGGCCCAGCTCCGCGGTCGTTCCAGTCGCATCGAGCCACACTCTGGGGTCCCGCAGCGCGGGAGTCCGAAGCACTCCGTGGGAGGCCGCGGCCCGGGAGGCGGAACCGCGTTGCGCCTCGGTGCTCGCAGGCTGGATTCTGAGGAAGGATCACGTCAACCCAGAAGGTGACGCGGACGTGACGCGAAGCGAGGCACTGCAACCTCGCGATGGCGAGAGACCCGGAGCCCCTCCCCCACAATAAAGAGATTGACAGCAGGTACCATTCATTGTG
>NW_007126345.1:0-678 GCF_000164805.1 Carlito syrichta
TATGGTAAGACCAGTGAATTCCATGATTCTGGGCCCATCACCACATTTTATTTTCTGTAAAGTAAGTTTCTTGATCAGAAGTAATGATGATAGCCGGGCTCGGTGGCTCAGCCTGTAATCACGCGCCTTTGGGAGGCTGAGGTGAGTGGATTGCCTGAGCCTGCGGGTTCGAGACAGGCCTGGGCAGGCGAGACCTCATCTCTACAATAAAAATCAAAAATTTAGCCGTACATGGTAGCGCCCGCCTGTAATTCCGGCTGCTTGGAAGGCTGAGGCGGAAGGATTGCTGGAGCCCAGCCGGCAAGGCTGCGGTGGCCGGGAGCGGCCACTGCACTACAGTCTGGGTGACAGAGTGAAACTCCAACTCAAAAAAAAAGATATTCTGTATGTTCATGAACAGAAGTTTTGGCAGAAGCATTGCATGGGGGGACGGGAAATCCATATTCAGAGTAAGTTTTCCAATAAGAACAAAACACTGTCCCTTCCAAGATGGAAGTGATCCAATGTAATCAACCTGCCAGCCAGTAGGTGATTAACCCAGGAAATGATACTATATTGGTGATGTAATGTTGGTCTCTTTTATTGGCATATTGAGTATTCAGCAGTGGCTTTAGCCCGATCAGCCTTGGGGAGTGGAAGTCCACATTGATGAGCCTATGAATAATCTCTACTTCTGCC
>NW_007126346.1:0-314 GCF_000164805.1 Carlito syrichta
GGGGTACAATTCAGGGTTAGGTATACAAACATTGATCATGCAGGTACCCCTGTTAATGAAGTATGCCCCTCCCTCCCCTAGCAGTTTCCCTCAACTGCCAATTCACCCCCCCAACAGTTTCCCATTATTACCAATCACTTTCTTATAGCATTATAATTGTTCAAGATCATCTTATGAGTGACAACATATGGAACTCTGTTCTTTGTTTCTGTGATAAATCACTGAGTATGAAAAACTCCTAATCCATCCAGGTGGCTGCAAAGTCCAAAAATTTGGTCATTTTTTATCATCCACTTGTTTTCTTTTTTTTTTTT
>NW_007126347.1:0-786 GCF_000164805.1 Carlito syrichta
ACACTCCCTACCCGCTGCCTCGGTCAAGTGCTCTCTATCTGTTTCCGAAAATCCCAGTGCTGGGTGCCTTGACCCCCTCAGTTCTCCAGGAGAACCCAGGCTATGCCAAAGCTCTGTGATGACAGACTTTGCCATAGTCACACTTCTCGAACAGCTGACTCTTCGGGGGATGCTCCATTTAGTCTGCCTGTTCCCTATGGGAGGCTCATAATCCCTGCCAGCCGCTTCTCTCTCTCTCTCTCTCTCTCTTACTCTTCCTCTTTCACTCTCTCTCACCCTCTCTCCCCCTCTCTCACCACTCGCTCTCTCCTCTCTTGCTTTTTCTCACACTCTCTCGCCCTCTCTCCCCCCCTTGCTTTCTCTCTCTGTCCCTACCACTCTCTTACTCTCTTACTCTTGTCCTTCCTCGGTTACAGTCCCTTCATGTAACTGCCCCTTTAATAAATCTCTCAGTTCAGACCGGCATGGAGTTGTTACTGGGTGCCCCCAAAACTTCTTTCAGCAAGAACTGTGATACAAGTGAAACTTAAATTGTGATTAGATAGGAGAGGGATTTGGAAGCCATTTTAAGGAAGTGAATTTTAGGATGGGCCTGGTAGAATAGGTGATAGGTAGGAGACGGGTTATTGGAGACATACTCCTGCCCCCACCCTAAGCACAAAGAAGCACAAAACAAAATGAATAGCCATGTATATTTATACAGTGATAGAATTTACCCCAGTGGTCTGGGTGTGTCTCTGAATGCTTTTGTTACTTGGGTACTAAAGAATCTGAAAACATAATTGA
>NW_007126348.1:0-627 GCF_000164805.1 Carlito syrichta
AAGGTAAATATTAACTTAAGTATCAAGGTATAATATTTTAACCTCATTTTAGCCTATTTGCCTGTATTTCGAAAAAAGTAGCTTGTTTTACTTCTTTTATCGCATTATAGGAGATCATATCATGTTAAGCATGAATTTGGTTTTGAGAAACATTTGGTTTCCTACATGCAGCCATGTGAATGTACGTTATTCATATTTCGTCATTTTCTGATGACTCTCAAATATGTTTTTGAAACTCGTGGATGAACATTTGTATGGTTTTGAGAACGTAACTCTGAAACTATGATGTCATAACTATTATAGTCCATCTCTTTTCTTTACATAGGGGATGATTTCTCTCAAATGTATTCCTAAGATTGCAGTTTCTATACTGTAGGCTGTTACCACATGAACAGCTAACCCCACAGTGTTTCACAATTGTAAAGCCTAACTCACACTTCTAACAGTATAAACATACGCAATGCCTCTTTCTTCATGATTTTTCCAACATTATTCATGTTTCATTTTTCAAAGTTTTTTAAAATTTTATTTTGCGGTTTGATTGTTAGTGTCAGAGTCTAACTCTGTCGCACAGAGTAGACGGTCACAGACTCTGCGGTCTCCAACTCCTGGGCTCGGGCGACCCTT
>NW_007126349.1:0-636 GCF_000164805.1 Carlito syrichta
CGTTTTATTAATAATTAACAAGGACTAAATGGTATTAGGATTTAGGTTTAAGACTAAGCACATTCGCAAATTGTTTCAAGTTCTTCATGTTTTCTTCTAGAGAAATGTCAACTCTGTGATCTGTATGTCTTGTTCAGTGCTCATTTCATTTATAGCCTAATTTATCCTCCCCAAATAAAATACATTCTCTTAGATTAAGTTGCTATGGTAACATTTTAAGGATTACTTGTTATAACCTGGAACTTACTGTTTGCAAAGTCCTTTAAAAGTCAGTTATCTGCGTTACTACTTTGAAAATAAGCTGTGAAGTGATTTTTCTCATTGTTCCAAGAGGGAACCTAAAATCCTGATTCATCAGATTATCCTACAGGCAACAAATGCCTACTTTGATGGGTGATGTGTTCCTCCTTAGTGGCCTGCTTTTCGAACTTTTCACTAAATGTTTAGAAACAATCGTTAATAGTTTTTCAGGAAAAGAAAGTGACTTTATCAGCCTGCATCAGCCATAAGAAGTAGGACTGTGTAGAAAAGACCTGTCATTTGAGCTTTTCTTCCCAGTCTTCCAATTCAAGAATTGCACGTATTCTTGGAAAATGGGCCGTGTCCAACCTTCTGTCTTTGGAGATGGAATAAAAA
>NW_007126350.1:0-660 GCF_000164805.1 Carlito syrichta
CCACCTGTGACACCTTGTGATATGACAGGCCCCGGCAGCTGGCACCCCAGGTAACTCACAGTCTCTGAAATGCTCGGTTATGTTCATCAGTGCAAACTCTTCCTGCCTCTAAAGCCACACTGAGAAAGGACATAATTTCAACCTAGGGCTCCTCTTTAGACAGTCAGGTCCTTCTGTCCCGCCATGTTGGGAGGTCACCAGCAGGCAGACACACAGGCAGATTCCTGGAGTCAGGAGCTGCCAACTGGCCAGTGATGCCATGGGGCACTATGCACAAGTATTTGCCAAGACGTTGTCATCTATAGTCCTGGCCAATGGGGCCGTTTGGAAATGTCAGAATCCTTCTAAAAGTAAAACCTGGGAGCCTCTCCATGGCCAGGATGGGAGTGATTTAGTGCATCCTCTGCAAATGAACCCATGGACGGGCCTGTACCTCTCCTGGAGGTGCCTGTCAGGTTGCCAGGAATGGCCACTGCTCTGTAGCCCAAGGCGTCACTGATCGGGGGATGTTCTCAAGTTCCAATTAGAAGAAAAACACTGCCTGAGAGAAAACTCGAGATAAAAATGACTGGTCTTCCCTTAATTAAGTTTGACTGAAAGTTATTCTGCAACCAGGGGAGCCTCAGTCAATTTTCAGTATGACCAGCAAATCAAAGGGAA
>NW_007126351.1:0-546 GCF_000164805.1 Carlito syrichta
GACAGTCATTTTCTCCTGCCCTCAGACATTGAAGCTACTACTTCTTGGACCGTTGGACATTGAGACATGCACCAACACCTCACCCTTGCCCCCTTGTAAGTACCTCAGGCCTTCAATCTCTGAATAAGAATTGCACCATTAGCTGCTTAGTTTCTCAGGACTTCAGACTCATACTGAGTTGCACCACTGGCTTTCCTGGTTCTCCACCTGGTTTATATCATGGGACTTCTCAGTCTCCATAATGCCATGAGTCATTCTTGTAATAAATCCTCTAATATATATCTACATATATCCTATTGGTACTGTTTCTCTGGAGAACCCTCACTCATTCTGATTTAGTACCAAGAGTGACTCTAGAACATAATTTTTTTTTGAGTTGAAGTCTCACGCTGTCACCCAGACTGGAGTGCATGGCACACTCCCAGCCACCACAGCCTCCACCTGCCGGGCTCCAACGATCCTTCTGCCTCAGTCTTCCAACTAGCTGGAACTACAGGCATGTGCTACCACGTCTGGCTAATTTTTTGATTTATTGTAGAGATGAGG
>NW_007126352.1:0-586 GCF_000164805.1 Carlito syrichta
CTATCCCTCCACTTCCAATCTAACCCCTCCCCCTAAAAAGATTTCCACTACCGCCAATCACTTTCCTATAGCACTATAATTGATCAAGTTCATTTCATCGGGGAGAACATATGGAACTCTGTTCTTTGTTTCTGTGATAAATCACTGAGAATGACCTACCTTATAGCCATCAAAAGTTCTGCAAAATCCATATATCTGTCTTTTTTTATGGCTTCATATTATTCCATTGTGTGTATATACCACATTTATATTATCCATTCCAGGTCTGATGGGCAACATGGTTGGTACCATGTTTTTTGCAATTGTGATTAAAGCTGCAAGAAACATACTTGTATAGATATCTTTTTGGTAAAATGATTTGGGTTCCTCAAGGTATATTCCCTACAGGGGAATTACTGAGTCACATGGTGGGTCAGTTTCTTGTCCTTTAGAAACCACCACAGTGTTTTCCAAAGATGTTGCTCTAGTTTTTAGTCCACATGCAGTGTAGAAACATTTTGTTTTCCAAATCCTCACCAGCATCAGTTGTTGTTTGTTTTATTAATGATGGTCATTCTTACAGGGGTTATGTGGTATTTCAATGTGG
>NW_007126353.1:0-718 GCF_000164805.1 Carlito syrichta
TTTCTTGAAAGATTTTTCTGTTTTTTTCTTGCTTCATGTTGCTATCAAGAATCATGAGGTGTCTCTTTATAAACAGATACTTCTCAAAGAAATTCAAGCGGCTAATAAATATATTAAAAATGTTCAGCTTTGCTTATCATTAGAGGAATGCAAATCAAAACTACAATGAGATATCACCTCACACTGGTCAGGATGGCTATCATTAAAGAGTCAAATAACAACAGAGGTTTGCAAGGCTGTAGAGAAAAGGGAATACTTCTACACTGTCAGTGGGAATGTAAGCTAGTTCAACCTCTGCAGAATGCAGCGTGGCATTTTATCAAAGAACTAAAAATTGAGGTATCATGTGATCCAGCAATCTCTCTTCTGGGAATGTACCCAGAAAAATATAAGTTGCTGTGCCAGAAAGACATCTGCACAAGTATGTTCTTTGCAGTACTATTCCATTAGTAAAAAAACATGGAACTAATCCAGATGCCCATCAAAAGTGGACTGGATACAGAAAATGTGGTACATACACACGATGGAATACTATACAGTCATAAAGAACAAAGTCATGACCTTCGCAGCAGCATGGATGCTGCTGGAGGACATCATATTAAGTGAACTATCAAGGAAACAAAGAACCAAGTGCCACATGCTCTCAGGAATGGGCCCTAAACTTTGGGCATGTGGGAAAAAAGGGGGAAACAGCAAATGCTGGGCACTGCTCATGGGG
>NW_007126354.1:0-722 GCF_000164805.1 Carlito syrichta
AGTGTGGTCGAGAAGTTGGTGCTGTGTCTTCCCTCAGCTCCCAGACCAGAGTGTCAGTGTCTTCTTTCCAGCTCTGAGTCCTGGAGGTTCAGTTCCTGGCAAGTGAGTCCGAGAGGCTGGGGCTTCCTTCCTCCACCTGTTGCCCACTCACAGGATTGGAGCTCTGTCCCGGGCCTGGCAGGCTGGGAAAATGGGGTCAAATTGTCTGCAAGCTGCTTTTCTTGTAGAGCAGAGGTTGCATGCTGGTGGCGGCCACCTGTGAGGACTTGGAAACATGACCTCACTCAGCACCCATCCTGAAGGATGGGTGTCACTCCAAGAGAAGTGGGTCTCTGTCCTTACCTTTGGCTCCACAGCATGGGTTTAGAGGAGGTTTTCCTCGCATTAGAGGCCCCTCGTATGATCACAGCCCTCTGAAATGACCACTAAAAGGGTTGGCTAGTGTTCAAGGAGAGTATGTGGCAAGAACAAATCCAAGGGTGCTTTCCGCACGGTTGAGGGGTGAATATTCGTGGTGAGAAGTAAAGGAGACTCATAGCTCCATAAGAAAAGCAAGCGATATCGTTGGCTATGGACAGCTAGGAAGCGTATCCCAGCAATCAAAGCACACTTCATCGCGCACCAGGACGACTCCTGCTAAGGGTAGGCCAGGCCTGGAATCTCCCCCCTCTCGTCCAGCACTTTGGCAGACTGAGGACGGAGATGCTGGAGCCCAGGACTTG
>NW_007126355.1:0-567 GCF_000164805.1 Carlito syrichta
CGCAGAAGTGTATGTGTTAAAATTTGTCAGTTGATATAAAATAACAAATGAAATAGCAAGTAATCATGCTGTAAATATCATTTTCAGAAGTCTGTGATATGTAGAAGTGGTTTTGATAAATCCCTTATTTTGTGAAGAAAGAAAAAAATTGATCCATTTGGGTAGTAACGGCCTTTTTTTCATGTTTTCTTTGAGATTACATGAATGCAAATGGACTTGAACTTTTCCAAACATGGATGACAAAATAGTTTTACTTTTATAACTGATAGTATTACTTTACAATCAATTTAAAAGGAGACATTTTAGAGAATTTCTGTGATAATGATACTGTGATTCTATATTTTACAATGCTCTTACTGATTTGCTACTGTTGTTAAGGGCTTCTAACCTTTTCTCCATAAAATGTTAAGCCAGCTGTCTAATTTTAAAATAAAGGCTAACGATGGATAGAAAACATGCAAGTCAATATGTGTTTTTTTGTGCTGTGTGAACTAAAGGGAGGAAGAATCTTCTAATTCATACAGAATATATATTATATAATGCATATCTCTCCTGTTGGAGTGTGTG
>NW_007126356.1:0-784 GCF_000164805.1 Carlito syrichta
CAGCTTTTGACTGATGTTCTTTATGCTGCTGTGGGCTTGACCTTACCCATAAGAAGGCATTGTCTAAAGTGGAGCATTAATAAGACATTGCAGCTGGGCTCGGTGTCTCAGCCTGTAATCCCAGCACTTTGGGAGACCGAGGTGAGTGGATTGCCTGAGCCCGAGGGTTCGACACCTGCCTGGGCAACTTGACAAGACCTCATCTCTACAAAAAATCAAAAATTAGCCAGGCGTGGTAGTGCGCACCTGTAGTTCCAGCTACTTGGAAGGCTGAGGCAGAAGGATCGCTGGAGCCCAGCAGGTCGAGGCTGCAGTGGCCGGGAGCGGCCACAGCACTTCAGTCTGGGCAACAGAGTGAGACTCCAACTCAAAAAAAATAATAACTAAGACATTGCAGCAATCTTACTGGGTAGTATAAGTAATACAGAGAAGCGCATGACTGTTATGGTTCTTTGAAAATGCTCCTGACTTTCTCTTCAATAACAACAGCTGAAAGGGAGACCTGTTTCCCGGTCTCCTCCCCCTCCCCTGCAATACACATTCACTATCCACCATAAGTTAGACTTATGGATTTTATAGTGAATTATTCTGTTTATTTCTAGAGGCCCTTATGAGAGATTGTGCCCCCCATTTTACATATTAAAACTGATTGCTCATAATGGTTAAATGACTTGTTTATAGTTCATTAAATACACTCTACATAAAAACAGAACCAGAATTTGAATTCAGGACTTCTTCCTTTTCGGCCAGAGCATTTCTATTATGGTTGTCTTCTCCCCAGGAA
>NW_007126357.1:0-502 GCF_000164805.1 Carlito syrichta
CGTTCTACCAAACTCTCCAACTACATTCCCTGTCATTTACATTGATGTGCCCTCTTTTAGCCATATGAAGTTGATTATGCTTCCCTAATTCTACCAAGCTGTTCCATGCCTCTGCATGTTATTTGCTCTCCTTCTATCGGAAATTGTCTTTCCACTCCTTATTTCACTGAAAATTTTTGATTCATTCATTGACATGTGTTTGAGTCGTTACCTCCTCTGGGAAGCATTCCTCTTCATCAGTGTCATTTTTCTCTCCATGCACACAAAAAGTCATGTGAGTACACAGTGACAAGGCAGTCTTCTGCAAACCAAGAAGTGAGCCCTTACCAGAAGCTGACCATGCACGTGCCTTGATCTCAGAATTCCTTTATGCTACCAATGTACCTACCTCTTACCTCTATTCAACCAATTTGATAGATATTTGTGAAATACATACTATAGACCAGAGCTCATAATGACTGGCGGACAAAGCAAATGGTGTTCTCCCTACAGGGACTTCATT
>NW_007126358.1:0-779 GCF_000164805.1 Carlito syrichta
CGAATTACTCTGATAGCAAAACAAGACAGACAAACACAAAGAAAAAACAAACAAAGAAAACCACAGACAAATATCACTGATGAACACAGGCATGACAAAGTCTTTGCAAGAAACCAACAAGTTAAATTCAACACTACATTTCTGCATATTGCTAGAAATAGCAATTGAATTAGATTTTGGCCTTTTCTATATTCATTCGTAAAGGAGTATAAGTTTCTTAATTATATTCTCTACTTTTGCAATCATATAACCTTAATTTTTTAATAGAGGAAGCATATTAAAATAATAATAAAATTGTCCTTTTTCTGCTTACAATATACAAAATTTCTGGCATTTAGGTGAAGGTAAATATTAACTTAATTATCAGGATATTATATATTAACCTCATTTTAGCATAATTGTATGTATTTCCAAAAAAAGTAGCTTGTTTTACCTCTTTTATCACAGCATATAAAGTCACATTAGGGTAAGCATTAACTTGGTTTTGATAAAAATTAGGTTTTCTACATGCAACCATGTTAATGTATGTCATTCATTTTTCATCATTTTCTGATGACACCCAAATATGTTTTTCAAACTTGTGGATGAACATTTGTATTGTTTTGAGTACTAGCTATGAAACTATGATGACATAAGCATTATAGTCCATGTTTTTTCATTTCATAGAGGATGATGTCTCTCAATGTATTCCAAGATTGCAGTTCCTGTACGGTAGGCTCTTAGCACATGAACAGCTAACACCAAAGTGGTTTCGCAAATGGAAGGTCTAACTTATACTT
>NW_007126359.1:0-335 GCF_000164805.1 Carlito syrichta
TGGAGTGACTGGGGGTGCATAAAGTACTAAACTTAAAAGTGAGATAACAAATAAACAAGTGTCATGTATTGTTATAATTATTTGACAGCAGGTGGGAGATGTTGACAATAGGAGTATAGAAAAAGCACAAGGAATATAAAGCCAATAATAAGACAAATAGTTATAAGTAGACTTTATTCAATGAATGTTTAAAAAGAAAAATAAAACAGTTATGTAGTATATAAACAAAAATTGTCAAAACTTTAAGAAAAAAATGGCAAATTAAGAATAGTAGCTTTTATCCAATTATTACAATAATTGCTGGACCAAACAGTTTGAATAATGGAGAGAAAATA
>NW_007126360.1:0-352 GCF_000164805.1 Carlito syrichta
TATACAAAAGACAATCACATTTCTCTACACCAATAATAAACAAACAGAAACCCAAATAAAAAACACAATTCCATTTCACAATAGCCACAAAAAAAATTGAAATACCTTGGCATCTTCCTCACCAGAGACGTGAAAGACCTTTACAATGAAAATTACTAAACATTGCTCAAAGAAATCAAAGATGACACAAACAAGTGGAAAAATATCCCATGCTCATGAATTGGAAGAATCAACATTGTGAAGAAGTCCATCTTACCTAAGGCAATCTACAAATTCAATGCAATACCCATCAAATTACCAGCAACATTTCTTCTCAGACCTAGAAAAGACAACACAGGAATTCATATGGAAA
>NW_007126361.1:0-424 GCF_000164805.1 Carlito syrichta
AAATGATTTGGGGAGAGTTCCATCTTTTTCAATCGCCTGGAATACCTTCAGTAGGATTGGTATCAGCTCCTCCTTAAATGTCTTGTAGAATTCTGCTGGAAAGCCATCTGGACCAGGGCTTTTCTTTGTAGGAAGTTTTCTTATTATGTAGTCGATTTCCTTGATTATTATTGGTCTATTTAGGTTCTCAATTTCTTCTTGTTCCAACCTAGGTAGGTTGTGTGATGTCAGAAAGTCCTCCATTTCCTTAAGGTTTTCAAGTTTGTTTCCATGCAAATGTACATAGTAGTCTCTAATGATCTTTTGTATTTCTTCAGGGTCAGATGTGACTTCATCTTATGTGTTTCTGATTGTGCTTATTTGGTTTTTTTCTCATTTTTTCTTGGTCAGTCTAGCTAGGGGACCATCGATCTTGTTTATCCTT
>NW_007126362.1:0-753 GCF_000164805.1 Carlito syrichta
AAATCAAAGCCGACATGAACAAGTGGAAAAATATCCCATGCTCATGGATCGGAAGAATCAACATTGTGAAGATGTCCATCTTACCTAAGGCAATCTACAAATTCAATGCAATACCCATTAAATTACCAACAACATTCTTTTCAGACCTAGAAAAAACAACACAGGAATTCATATGGAAACACAAACATCCAAGAATAGCCAGAACAATCCTCAGCAAAAAAAACAAAGCAGGTGGTATCACAATACCAGATTTCAAACTTTACTATAAAGCTACAATCATCAAAACAGCTTGGTATTGGTACAGGAACAGGCATATAGATCAATGGAACAGAATTGAGATTCCAGAAGCAAAACCTCAATTTCCAACCAACTCATCTTCGACAAAGCCCCCACCACCTACCAATGGGGAGAGGAAAACCTATTCAGTAAATGGTGCTGGGAAAATTGGCTGACCACATGCAGAAGATTGAAACAGGACCCCTATCTATCCCCATGCACAAAGGTTAACTCCAAATGGATCAGAGACCTAAATGTAAAACCTCAAACCATAAGAACCTTAGAAAAGGAAGGAAATACTCTCGTGGAAATCGGAACTGGCATCCAATTCCTGTACAAAACCCGAAACCCACAGGACTTAAGAGAGAAGATAGACAAATGGGACCTTATTAAACTGACAAGCTTCTGCAAAGCCAAAGAAACCATCAGAGAGCAGGAGACAGCCTACAGACTGGGAAAAGTATTTGCAACTCTAGG
>NW_007126363.1:0-693 GCF_000164805.1 Carlito syrichta
GCAAGTCTTCCAGTGTATGCAGTGGTGTGGAAAAGACAATTTACAATACTCCTAAATCTAAAAATATATCTCTGTCTTGAGTATGTTAACAAACCATGACACGGCAGCAAACCCACAAAGTAAACAAGCAGCCAAAACTAGTCACTTCAAACTAAACAGAAATATTAAGAATTCATAAGTGTTGAAACCATAATCTTCATTAGGTCCAGATTTGAAAGAAAGTAGTGGGAGAAATGGGGATTTCAGGTAATCTAAAATTCCATAGTGGAAAACACATTGCCTAGTTGAATTGATGTTCATCTGTTTTTAATGGTTCTCCTGCCATATTTATCTGACTTGCATTTGGACATAATTTCTGACTTGTAACAGACAGAGGAACAATTTGGGAAAGGAAAATCAACCTGAGTTAGTCTCAGTAGTTATATGGGGCAGTTTCTACACATGTCTAGGTTTTACCCTGGGACATTTTGCTGTGGTTTCTTAGGCATTCAGTTAATGGGAGCCAGGCTAGCAAAGCAGAAATGCCTCCATACTTAAGGAATTTTGTTGTTGTTGTTAATTTTCTCCAATTATGTGCAGACAATTCTTATGACATGTCTGAATCATGGGCATTGATCTTTACCCCCACTACTCCCTGCTTATGTTGGCTCTCCTAAGGCATCTTGTTAACATGCCACTGCTTGATATGTATTC
>NW_007126364.1:0-794 GCF_000164805.1 Carlito syrichta
CATGCAAAACAATAAGAAAAACCACAAATAAGTAAACAAGATATACACAGAAGAGCAAGACCAGATACATAATAAACATCTGAAAGGAGGTTCAACTTCCAGTTATCAGAGAAAAATGAATTTAAGCAAGGTACCTTCATACCCTTTTTAAAACCACTGACATAAAACATCTGAAAATTAAAACTGTTGGTGGGAAAGTACACAAATAAAACTGACTTATGCTGCCACTGGGAGTGTAGACAGGTTCATCCACTTTGAAGAGCAATTTGGCATCATCTAATATTTTTTAGCATGTTCACTTCTAGTTCTATTGTCTAGCCAGTTGTCTCAAAATGTTGACCATGTACTGACAGCATCTGCATACCTCGGAGCTTGTTAGATCAAAGAATCTCCGACCTTCCTCCAGTCCTACTGATTTTGTATTTTCCCAAGATCCCCAGATGAGTCCTAGGCACATTAGAGGTAAAGAAGCACTGCTCTAGAGGATTTCTCATGCAAGGTCTCAGGGAACATGTAAATGATTCTTGACTGAAGCATTACCTGATTGAGAAAAAAATTTGGTCACAAACCCAACTATCTATGATACTGTGTATTAATTAGGGTTCTCCAGAGAGATAAGACCAATGGGACATAGATATAGACATACATAGATATAGGTATAGATATAGATATAGATAGATAATATAGATATAGATCGACATCACATAAATACACAACAGGGGATTCATTATGAGATTGGCTCACACAGTTAATGGAGATTTAGAAGTCACACAACACACCATCTGTAAGCTGAA
>NW_007126365.1:0-727 GCF_000164805.1 Carlito syrichta
ACAGGTGTCCAACATCTCTGGCACAAAGAACCAGTGACCTGTGGAGGGACAGAAGCGTCCCCCAGCATCACGGTGAAGACCACTCTGCAAGGAAGGGGTCACACAGGCAGGGAGGCAGAACTCAGGCTTCCCAGACAAGAGGCGCGGGGCTGGGTCTGCTTCCCTGTGTGGCCCTCAACATCCGGCCACTATAGGGATGCTCCCTGATCCCCAATGCCCTCGTCTCTCCCCTTCACCAACACCAGATGGCTAAGATGGCCAGAGAGACTCTCCTCTCTTCGCTAGGCAGCCAACGAGAGCATAAGTGTGCACAGGGCAAGCAGAGGGAGAAGGAGAAAGGTCACAGTGATGGACACTGGATGCAAGTTCACTGCACACTCAGCACCGGGTTTGAAGCCAGCCTATGATGGCCAGTTTCAAGAGGCATGCCACCCCTGGGCAGATGGAACCAAGGCTCAGAGAACTGCAGACCCTTGCCCAAAAGCACACAGCAAACACAGGGGGTGGGACAGGGCCCTGGGCATCTCAGGGTGACCATGGCCTGGGACTGTTTCCACACAGTACTGCCCTCCAGTCAAGTTCTCAGGGTGGATACAACCCATGGGTGAAAATCAGGCCCAGGTACCAGGCAGTCCCAGGTCCTCCTTCCCAATGTGTGGCAGGGCCCTAGGCCATGTGTTCCTTCATGCCTGTTCTTTCCTTCCACAGGCTCTGGGGTCTGACCTTC
>NW_007126366.1:0-750 GCF_000164805.1 Carlito syrichta
CTAGTTATGAAATATCTCTCTGTGCCTTGGTTTTCTCATCTGTAAAATGAGAATATTCATATTTCCTACTTCATGGGGTTATGGAAAAGTATAAAATAATATGGTGTAAAAATCTCCAAACTACTCAATACAGATAAGCTGTCATGGTTGTCTCTTAACAATCCTCCACCCTATGGGCTTGTCCTATCAAACTACTTAAAATTCTTCCAGTATTCCCTTTTTACTCTTGCTTCTACATGTTTACATAGGTTGAATCCTAGCTGTAAAATACAGCATCTCTTCATTCCCCACGGTTCACTTAGTTTCTTCTTATTTATACTTTTAATATATGCATCATCTTCACAAGAATGTCTTCCCTGATCTCTTGTCATAACTAGGTCAGATGTTTCTCTGTGCTGTGCTCACAGTACTGTTTTCATTTCTAGCCATGGAGCTTATCTGTCTCTATCTCATCAGATTGTAAATTCTCTAAGGGTAAGGATCTTGTTTCCATTCCTAATGTTTAATGCAGAATCAGGCATTTGGTACTTTTGAATGACAAAAATAAATAAATGACGTGATCTCTTTTTTGGAAAATTGGTGAGCTAGTGATTCAGTCCAAATATATTTCCTCTCAGAGTTTTATATTATAATTACCTATCAATTGCATGCTCACTGTATGCTATAACAATGGAAAAGTTCAAGAAATTGCATTGATACTGTGGCCAGTACTCTCAAATTTAATGATTTATCACCCAAAGTTCCAAGTCC
>NW_007126367.1:0-678 GCF_000164805.1 Carlito syrichta
CATTATATCATGCATTTACTCAAAATCCATCAATGGCTTCCCAAATCAGAATAAATGCCACAGACTTTATAAAACTCTGTGTCATCTGCCCATATCCACCCTATTCTAAACTAACAACTATATATCCTTGTTAAAGATTTATCTTATGAATGTAAATCCCTAGATATTGTAGGAACTTGGAACTTTGGGTGGTAAATCATTAAATTTGAGAGTACTGGCCACAGTATCAATGCAATTTTCTTGAACTTTTCCATTGTTATAGCATACAATGAGCATGCATGCAATTGATAGGTAATTATAATATAAAACTCTGAGAGGAAATATATTTGGACTGAATCACTAGCTCACCAATTATTCCAAAAAAAGAGATCACATGATTTATTTATTTCTGTCATTCAAAAGTACCAAATACCTGATTCTGCATTAAACATTAGGAATGGAAACATGATCCTTACCCTTAGAGAATTTACAATTTGCTGAGATACAGACAGGTAAGCTCCATGGCTAGAAATAAAAACAGTACTGTGAGCACAGCACAGAGAAGCATCTGACCTAGTTATGACAAGAGATCAGGGAAGGCTTCCTTGTGAAATTGATGCATATCTTAAAATTATAAATAAGAAGAAACTAAGCGAGCTGTGGGGAATGAAGAGATGCTGTATTTTACACCTAGGATTC
>NW_007126368.1:0-694 GCF_000164805.1 Carlito syrichta
CAACTCGGTGAGGCCTCGTCTCTACGCTAAAATTTTTAAAGTAGCTGGGCATGATAGCACGCACTTGTAGTTCCAGGCTACTCATCATTCGAAGGTGGAAGGATCACCGGAGCCCAGAAGGTGGATGCTGGAGTGGCTGTGAGAGTGTGTGCCGCTGCATTTCAGCCTGGGTAAAGGAAGGAGACTGCAACTCCAAAAAAAAGTGGCCTTACGGGAGTATCGTAGAAGGCCAAACAAGGTCGGCTGAACGGTTGTCGCTGTGATGGTTGTCCTTCCTTCTGGAGAATGTGATTTATTCCTTATTTGTCTACCCTTTCAGAATGGAACACGTCTGTTCGGGAGCTCCTTAAGGGAAAGACATGGAAGAGAAACCTCAGCGACGTCACGTCTGACGTTTCATATACCTTTTTTATTTTTCTCTGTGACCCTTTTTTAGACTTTTTCTCTTACGGTGGATGACTGTGACCTTCGTGCTGTGGTTCCTCCGATATCCTCCTTGTTCATGTCTGTACATAAACGTCAGTTCTGTGTTTATCTCTGTCTTTATTTCGCATAGACCGATGTAGCCGCTACGGTCAGCTTTGTCAAAAATAGCTCTTCCCGCTGGATTGTTTTTGCCTTCGATTCCAGAATCCGTTGCCTGTATCAGTGTGGAGTGATTCCTGCACCCTTGGTCCTCTTTCTTGGCTCTATC
>NW_007126369.1:0-322 GCF_000164805.1 Carlito syrichta
GAATACCAAAACACAGAACTAACCCAAACTGTCAAAAACATAGAAAAGAAGCTCAAAAAGACAGAACAAAACCTTCAAGAGATGAATGATTACTTCAAGAGACTGAACCTAAGAGTAATTGACCTTCCTGAGGCAGAGAGAGAAACCAAGGCCACCCTTGAACAAACATTTCATGAAATCATTCAAGAAAACTTCCCTCATCTCATCAGTGATGCAAAAATTCAAACACAAGAGATTCAGAGAACCCCTGCAAGACTACAAATAAGAAGACCAACTCCTAGACACATATAATTCACCTAAACAAGTAGGTATAAAAGAAAAA
>NW_007126370.1:0-755 GCF_000164805.1 Carlito syrichta
ACACAATCTAGGCCAGAAAAACATAGCCGAACCCATTACAGCTCTCTTGTTTCAGTTGTTAACACTGATTTTTTTCAATGAAAATTTTTCATTAGATGCCATCACATGACTTGCATTCAGTAATAACCTAGATTAAGATATATACTGGAGCCTTGCCTTAGCATTGTCTTTGGAGAAGAGTCATTTTAGTGATTATTGAGTCATTTTAGAAGGGGTCTCTTTGACTCTAGCAAATTCTCAAAGGTAGGACCTATCTCAGTCTAAACTATTTCTGGCTTTTAGTAGAGTCACCTAAAGTAATGTCCAATACAAATTAATAATGCTATGTACATAAATTTTTTTGTGTAAATAAATACATGCATGCATTTGTAATTGTTTTTATTTTTTTCAGTAAGATAAAACTTAGAGGCTGAAAAATGTAACTCTAATCCACTGTGCTTTAGAATAAAGAGCCCACACAAAAACAGGAAACTTAAATTCTCACCCTATTTAATTTCTGTGACAAATTAGTTTCTTCAAGATTCAGTCTCTGTATATATGACAAATGAAAAAAATCTCCAAGATTTATGCAAATTCTAAAGTATTATATTTACTTTGTCATTAGTTCAGGAAAATATGATAGATCACTTCTTGATTTGCACTACAAGAAACCAGGTGCCATGAAATGAAAATGTAACATGCACTTCTGTCTGCCAAAGTGTGTGCATTATATGTTCTGCTTTGGAATAAAATGGGATGCCAAGTAAATTGCACCG
>NW_007126371.1:0-745 GCF_000164805.1 Carlito syrichta
CAAGAAACCACTTTAAAGTGTTGACCCATGTCCCCCTGGTTCCTCAGGGAGATAAGGCCTCCCCTTCCAAGGCAGAAACAAAAGAGCCCAGGCTTGGATGTCAGAGCAGGGAGAGGTGGAAGTCAAGCCGAGCAAAATCAAGCAAGAAGACACTGGCAGTTCCTAGAAAACACATATTTTTCTTTTCAGTTATTATGACAGATATAGGAAGATCGACAGAAAATAAAAGTGTCTACATTTTAAATTTCAATAATTTTTAATGAACATAGCATTTTATTTTTACAGCTCAAACTTAATGTAGAAAAAGATCTTTATATCGGAGAGTGTACGGGGCACCCTTTACACAAGTAACTCCATCTTAGAAAAAGACTTTATCTTATTTCCTAAAAGACCTCATGCCAACAGGGACCGGTTGTTTGCCTCACCCGATAGACACCACAGGCAACCGGGTGAGAACAGAACCAGGCATATGCCCTTCCGCTGTCAGACCTCATCAGAAGGCTTTGTGACCATAAAAAGAACAGGACTTCACCAGCTCGAAACAGCCACTTGAACGGACACCATCTTGCTGTCCCCACGAAAAGCTCCTGTCATCTTCCACCAGAGACTCTGCCCATATTCTTGCAAGATGTGGATGTGCCATCCAAGCCGGCACGGGAAAACTCCTCCTCACCTTGGCTCTCCCTAACCTGGTTCGCTAACCCTTTCTCCTTTCCATTTTCTGTTGACATCCCACGTTACTTTG
>NW_007126372.1:0-374 GCF_000164805.1 Carlito syrichta
CTATTGTGAACAATGCTGCGATAAATATACGTGTGCAGGTATCTTTTTTATAGAGTGATTTGTGTTCTTCAGGGTATATTCCCAGTAGGGGGATTGCAAGGTCATATGGGAGGTTGATGTTTGGGGCTTTTAGGAATCGCCACACTGCTTTCCACAGAGGTTGCACTAGTTTACACTCCCACCAACAGTGTAGAAGTGTTCCGTTTTCGCCACAACCTCTCCAGCAGCTGTTATTTTTTGAGTTGTTGATAATTGCCATTCTGACTGGGGTTAGGTGGTATCTCAGTGTGGTTTTGATTTGCATCTCCCTGATGATTACTGAGGATGAACATTTCTTCCGGTGTCTGTTGACTGCTCGGATGTCTTCCTTTGCT
>NW_007126373.1:0-719 GCF_000164805.1 Carlito syrichta
GAAGCCTGGTGATGCAGTCCTTAGAAGTCATCCTCTTGGGGATAGAGCCAGGCAAAGAAGGGTGGGGAATGGACTTGGAGAATACCCAGGACACAGCCCCCAACTTTGACATATTGTGTAAATAGGTGAAAAATCTCAGTAATGACAAACTTACTGTTTTAAAGCTGCTGAAAGTACAGGTTCTCTTTAGTGGTGTCACCTTTTCCTGGACAGACTGGGACTTCTGGGTAGCTGTGTACTCTATTGGTGGCAATCTGCAGTGGAGTGTCCATGCTCTCCTGCTCTGTATTGGAAATGATGCTCTGAGAATCCACGGCCTTCTGTGCATGACAGGTGGCTGCAACATCCTATGGCCTGTGTAACCACAAGCCTGTGACCTCACACTGGTGCCAGTCTCTGGTCACTGAGAGCAACTTCCATTTGCTGTGTCCTGCTTTTTTTTTCAATCATTTTGTTGGGGTGCACAAGGAGATTCCTTGGGAGGACTTCAGTCACTTGGATGAATTTGGAGTCAATCATACTCAGGGATCTATCACAGAAACAGGGAACAGAGGACCCTACATTCTTACTCATAAGCAAACCTTGAACAATTATCATAATCCTATAAGAAAGGGATTGGCAGCAGTGAGAAACTGCCAGAGACAGGGGGGGGGATTGGCAGTTGAGGGAAACTGCCAGGGGAGGGAGGGACATGTCTCATCAACAAGGGTCCCTGCATA
>NW_007126374.1:0-668 GCF_000164805.1 Carlito syrichta
CAATATGTTCCATGTGGTGATGAGTAGAATGTGTATTCTCTGGTCTTTGGATGGAGTGTTCTGTAGGTATCAATTAAGTCCATTTGGTCCAAAGTCACATTGAGGTTCTGGATCTCCTTGCTGATTTTTTGTCCTGATGATCTGTCTAGGTTTGTGAGTGGGGTATTAAAGTCCCCAGTTATGATAGTGGTAGAGTCAATATCTTTCTTTAGTTTTCCAAGAAGTTGCTTTATGAAAGTTGGCCCACCTATGTTGGGTGCATATATGCTTAGGATAGATATTTCTTGTTGATGGATTGAACCTTTTATCATTATGTAGTGGCATTCTGTATCTTTTTTGATTTTAATAGCTTGAAGGGTATTTTGTCTGAAATTAAGATCGCTACTCCTCCTTTCTTTTGTATTCCATTCGCCTGAAAGTTTGTTTCCCATCCTCTTACTTTGAGTCTGTGGGTGTCCTTTCTAGTGAGGTGAGTCTCTTGAAGGCAATAGATTGTTGCCTGATGATATTTTATCCATTTTGCCATTCTATGTCTTTTCAGTGGTGCATTTAGTCCATTCACATTTAGGCTAATAATTGAAATCCAAGAGCTGATCCCTGTCATAAGGTTCTTACAGAGTTGTTCCTGTTTATTTGTTGTTTTTCTTTGGGGTTTGGAGTTGGTGCAT
>NW_007126375.1:0-412 GCF_000164805.1 Carlito syrichta
GCTTGGGTATCAAAGTGATGCTGGCTTCGTAAAATGATTTGGCGAGAGTTCCACCTTTTTCAATCGCCAGGAATACCTTCAGTAGGATTGGTATCAGCTCCTTCTTAAATGTCTTGTAGAATTCTGCTGGAAAGCCATCTGGACCAGGGCTTTTTTTGTAGGTAGTTTTCTTATTACATAGTCGATTTCCTTGATTGTGATTGGTCTATTTAGAGTCTCAATTTCTTCTTGTTCCAACCTAGGTAGGTTGTGTGATGTCAGAAAGTCCTCCATTTCCTTAAGGTGTTCCAGTTTGTTTCCATACAAGTGTACGTAGTAGTCTCCAATGATCTTTTGTATTTCTTCAGGGTCAGATGTGACTTCATCTTTTGTGTTTCTGAATGTGCTTATTTGGATTTTTTCTCATTTTTTC
>NW_007126376.1:0-703 GCF_000164805.1 Carlito syrichta
CCAGGTATGAACTCTTACTGGGGTGTCACAGTCAGACCTATCCTGGAATGGAGTTCTCCTATTGTGACTGATGTCCAGGCTCCACCTGTGTTTGTCCCTCCCAGTTGTGGTCCAGCTGTGTGGGTCTGACATTCAGAGGATTGCTGGGAAGGAGGGGGTTTGTGTCAGCCCAAGACTCACCACTGATCTCTTTGGAGTTCTTCCTCCTCCCTTCTGGCCACACGCTTTGTCTCACAGCTGGATCAGGGTAGGGGATGGGGCGCCTGGAACTCAGCACTCATCAGGTCCCTTGAAGTTTGTGCTCTCAGGATATTGCCTTTGGGCCATGGTCAAGCCCTGAATAGTTGATCCATCAGTCACAGAGATCGGATCTGTGGGTCCTGCACTTTCCTGCCCCACCTTCAATATGATGGTGGGTGCCTCTCTTGTCCTCTTCTGTGGAAGCTTGCTCTGTACACAGCCCTCTCCCGCTCTTTGCCAGCTGCTAAAGTGATGAGGCAATACATTGAAATCTTAAAATATTGCACCGTTGTAGATTTCAAGTAACAAAATGACAAGAGTTATTCCATCGTAATGGAAAAATAATCACAAGATAGATAAAATTAGTTTCAGTTAATATTAAAACACTTCTGCTTGTTTCTGGAGTGTAGCCAATGTTTACATTCATAGTCTTCTTAGCAAAGAGATATTGCTCTTAAAATTT
>NW_007126377.1:0-762 GCF_000164805.1 Carlito syrichta
ATCTATTCTCTATGTAACCTACAGAGAAATGTACAATTCAGATAGGCCCATACCATTCTATTTGTAGCTCCCCAGGTATCTATTTCACTCCTGTCCCTCTGAGCCCTTCCTTATCTCTCTGCAACCTCAGGTTTTTCTTCTCTGTCTCCTGCCCCTGGCTACCCCACTCCCTCTAGACTGCTTCTTTCCTCAGTACTTTGCTTATGTGAGCCCTGTGCCAAAAATATCCACCCAGGCCTGTTCTTTGTCTCTTTTCCCTCCAGGCTAGCTCTTGGCTTATTCTGTCAGACTCACAAATTACAGCTTCCTCTAAATATTTGACAAACTGCTCCAACAGATGAATTAGCTGCCCCTCCCTAATGTTTCCTTTCACACCCACTGAATTGCTTTTAAGCACACATTTATGTGTCTGTCTCCACACTGGAATACACGAGCTCTGCCAGGGCAGAGACCACGCTTGACTCATTTCTTTATTACTAGAACCCAGCACAGTTTCAGGTTAATGGAGGAACCCAAATAAATTTTGGTAGAATGCATGGTAGATGAAACACACACAGTCTCTCTCTCTCTCTCTCTCTCTCTCTCTCTGATTGATTAAGGGGTTATACTGGAAGATATAACTCCTAGACTAGCTAATGCCCCAGTTGAGTTGCTATATGTGCCTGCCCTGAAAGAGCAAGGCTTAGAGATTTAAATAACTTGAATAAAGGATGATCACATTTGAAGTGCAAAAAGAGACTGGATGGAGCATAGCATAAGGTT
>NW_007126378.1:0-796 GCF_000164805.1 Carlito syrichta
ATCTTAGCAGGCATCAGAATTCCCTGGAGGGTTTGCTCAATCACAGATTGCTCTCCCCTTTCCCAAGAGGCTGCTTCTGCAGGTCTGGAGTAGGACCTGAGAATTTGAATTTCAAACATGTTCCCCAGTGATGCCGATGTTGCTGGTCTAGATGACCCTTTAAGTCTTTTCCAACTTTTTTTTATGAGCATTTTGCTTTACCTCGCTAAACCTCAACGTTTCCCTCTGTTAAATGGGGATGACACACTATCTGAAGGGTTCTTGTAAGGATGGAATGAACTATTTGACTGAAGGAAGAAATTGCACATGAGTCATCTCATAAACCAGCACTCTAAGGGGCATATTTTTGGAAATATTGACATCTATCTTGCTGAATGTCTCTGCTCCCTGGAACACTTACATACTTCTTCAAAAGCCAATTATTTTGTTTTTTTGTTAGTTGGTTTGTTTTTTTGAGTCAGAGTTTCACTCTGCGGCTCAGGCTGGAATGCAGTGGCATGCTCACTGCCACCACAGCCTTGACCTGCTGGGCTCAAGCGATCCTTCTGCCTCAGCCTTCCAAGTAGCTGGAACCAAGGCATGTGGTTAACTTGAAGGTAGGTCATTTGAAATTATCGAGTTAGGAAAGCAACAAGACCAAATATGAAGAAAAGAAAAGAGGTCATAATGGACTTATGAGCTACCATCAAGGAGGCCAATATGTGCATTATAATTTTAAAAGGAGAAGAGAGAGAAAGGAGCAGAGAGCTTTTCTGAAAACATAATGGCTCAAAATTTCCAAAATCTGATGAGTAAA
>NW_007126379.1:0-542 GCF_000164805.1 Carlito syrichta
CTTCTGCACTGCATGTGGACTGAAAAGTAGAGCAACATCTTTGGAAATCAGTGTGGCGGTTTCTAAAGGGACAAGAAATTGACCTACCATGTGACCCTGTAATTCCCCTGGTGGGAACAAACCTGGAGGAACTCAGATCTTTTACAGAAAGATATCTGCACAAGCATGCTTATTGCAGGTCTAATCACATTTGAAAAAAACCTGACACCAACCATGTCGCCTTCAAAGCTGGAATGGATAAAATGAATGTGGAACATACACAAAATGGAATGTTATGCATCCCTGAGAAGTGACAGGTATAAGGATTTTGCAGAAAGCTTGATGAATATGAATTAGGTCATTTTCCGTGAATTATCACTATAACAAAGAATAGAGATCCAAATGATCTCCCTCCTGAGCTGCACTTGATCGATTAGAGTGCTAGAAGAAAGTGATTGGCAGTAGTAGAAAACGGTTTTGGGGTAGGGGTGGGATTGGCTGTGGAGTTATATTGTTAACGGAGGGAGGGGCAGACCTCACCATCCAGGGACCATGCATAATCA
>NW_007126380.1:0-742 GCF_000164805.1 Carlito syrichta
GGTATCGTGGTGCATGCCTGTAGTTCCAGCTACTTGGGAGGTTGAAGTGGAGGGATCATGTGAACACAGGAGGTTGAAGCCATGGTAGCTGTGGGCAGGCTGCTGTACTCCAGCATGGGTGACACGGTGACACTCCAACTCAATAAATAAATAAATAAGAAAGAGACCTGAGTGGTTTAACTGGATAACCTGCTGGGTAAATTCTACAGACATTATCCTATATGGCATTCCAATTCCATACCCTATTTAAGAATTTCTCCACTACCAATCTAAGCCCATATGTGAACTCAAAACAGAAAAAAAAATGCTTAGAAAAAAGGGGGTCTCTGGTTGATAAAAAAGAGCCCACAATTGCAAATACATTTGCTAGTGATCAGTGACATTTAGTGAAGTTGGATTTCATATCATATTTTACTTTATTTTTATAGAACTGAATCTTACAGAACGTTATTTTTGTTCTATAATCCCATTAGTCAAAAAATAAATTTATTTCATCCGGAATGTAGTTACACTATAGTCATAAAGAAAAATGGTAGTATTTACAAAGTATTAGCTTTGGGGTATATTTTATAAAAAACACAGCTCACTGTTCTTATCTCAGATTTATCCTTTATATAAGTTCTGCTATGAGTTTTATTTATTTCAAGAGTCATCCTACCTTACTGTTTAAAATCAGCTTTCAGAGAACAAATATTTTCACAATTGATAAAACAATTCTACTTCACGTTTAAAACGTCAAGGT
>NW_007126381.1:0-428 GCF_000164805.1 Carlito syrichta
AACTTGATAAGTTTGCATTTATTTCAAAATTTTACCAAGGATCTGGAACATTTAATTTGAAACTACTTTGAGTTGTGTCTTAAATTTAGAATTTTGATCCATGAAGTAACTAAAAAGAATTAGGGCAACTCCTTCAGGTCCCCTCCCACTGTGGGAGTTTTTCTGTCCTCTGAATAAATCCTGCTTTCTCACCGTAAAAAAATTAAATAACTAAAAAAATCAAGTTTAGGTGAAACCTTATAAATTCAGCTTTAGCCTTGGTTTCTTAGAAATCAGAATCTGAGGCAAATATTTAAAATACTGATGCTTTACTAGGAAGATGCAACCTGTGGCAGAAGAGTGAGGAAAAAGGAATCCAAAGAAAGAAGTTGTGAAGAGATGTATTATTTCTTTTTTTTTTTTTTGAGTTGGAGTCTCACTCTGTCACC
>NW_007126382.1:0-761 GCF_000164805.1 Carlito syrichta
AGACACACCTGGGCAACCTGGCAAGGCCTCATCTCTACAATAAATAAAAAATTAGCTGGGCGTGGTAGTGCATGCCTGTAGTTCCAGTTACTTGGAAAGCTGAGATGGAAGGATCACCAGAGCCCAGCAGATTGAGCTGCTCCTGGCCACTGCACTCCAGTCTGGGTGACAGAGTGAGACTCCAACTCAAAAAAAAAGAAAAAAATCTTGACAGCCTTTCCATTCCAGTGTGGTTCAAATGTCACAAATCCCATTTCTGTTTTACTGCCTTCTCTCTCAGTCTCCACTTGTGACCTTCTCGGAAGTTCCCTTTGATCTGTTGACAATGCAAGAGGAGACTTAAGCCTAGTTCACAGATATGCCAGGTTCTGCATGATATGCAATCACCATCTGAAAGCAGATGGTTGCAGCACTACAACCTCTCCCTGGTATGTCCCTGAAGAGCAGTAGTGAAAGGAAATCTTTTCAGTGGACAGAACGTAGGTAAGTGCTGCTGGCTGTGCACTTTGTTTGGAAGGGAAAACAGACAGGCATGCAATTCATGGGCTATTGCCAAATAGTTTGACTGGATGGTTGACTTGGGAAGAAGTATGATTGAACATTAATGATTAAAAAATTGGAGGAAGAGGTATGTGGATAGACCTCCCTGAATGGGGAAAAAAAAAATTGTGAAGATATTTGTGCCCCATGTCAAAGAGGGTTTTAATAATCAAGTGGATGGGATACCTATTCTGTGAAACCTCTTAGCTCTTTCTCCAACA
>NW_007126383.1:0-750 GCF_000164805.1 Carlito syrichta
TTCAGTGACTGCTGCCTCCACCGCCCGCACTTCCAAGAGATGCTCAAGTCGCATGAAGCGGAGCTGGAGAAGACCAAGAAATTCATCAAGGACGGGAAGTCGCTCATCGGCGCTCTCAAAAGGACCAAGACTGCAAACTGCTGAATAGACAGACTGTAAAACAGAGGGAAAAGTGAACAAAACCAGAAGACCCTCATAAGGAAGAACAGGTCATTGCAGAAGAGAAATAAAAGCAACCCCACCTTCCCTCAAAAACAGAATTGAAGAGGGGGAGGGAAAGGGGTAAAGGGAGAAAAATCTACAGAAATGAAGAAAAACCAAAAGAAGAGTATGGGTCTCTCCCAGACGCCTGGGAGAGCAGACACTGAGAAAATTGACTTTGGAATACAAACAATGCAAAGTCCCCAGAATGAAGGGTCTCAAAATGCAAATGCAGATATCAAAACAATAATGGAGAGACTAAAAAGAATTGAGGAGACACAAGAAGAAACTAGGAAGGAGCTGATATCTGAGATAACAGTAATAAAGAATACTGTGAATGAAATAAATAACAAATTGATAAGCATGGAAAGCAGAATTACCCAAGCAGAAGAAAGAATCTCAGAGCTTGAGGACCAAAATATAGAAATAACCCAAACTCTTAAAAACACAGAAAATAAGCTAAAAAAGACAGAACAAAACCTTCAAGAGATGAGTGACTACCTCAAGAGGCCTAACCTAAGAATAATCGGACTCCCTGAGGTAGAAAGA
>NW_007126384.1:0-801 GCF_000164805.1 Carlito syrichta
ATTTGCAAGCAAAGCTTTATTTACAGTTCATAAATTATTTTTTTTCCATTTTGTATAAACTACTGAGTGATTCTTTTAGGAAATGTGTGTATCCTTTGTGTTATGGATTAAGTGTAAGTCCTGTTAAACAGCAGGCCATAAATCAGACTGTGATCTCTATGCTTAATTAAGGGTTTAAAGGGGGGAAAAGTAAATTTTTTAATTAAGTGCTGTACTCAGAAACAGAGTTAGTTATTTCATAGAAGAAATATAGAGATAAAGCAGAAACAGAGCAATTTCAGAAGGTGAAAAGGAAGAAAACTAGGAAGATACTTTTAGCTTATTCTATTTCTCTTCAGTTTCAAGCAATTTTAGCTGCTAAGGGTATGAACATGTCATGCAAAACTCTGTTTTGATTATTGCAGTAAAATATACTAAGAATAAAAATTGACTAGAGAATTGAAAATTAGTCTCAAAATAGCTCTAATCTGTTTTTTTAAGTCACATGCATTGACAATGTAAATAAAATCATCCATAGAGATATTTTGAAGTCAATAAAAATGTACAAGGTTTTTTCTGTTTAACTACAAATACTTCTGTAGCTACAATACGTTGAAATCTTAAAATATTACACTGTTGTAGGTTTCAAGTAACAAAATGACAACAGTTATTCCATTTGTAATGGGAAAATTATCCCAAGTTTAAATAAAATTAGTTTCAGTTATACTAAAACATCTCTGTATGCTTCTGGAGTGCAGCTGATGTTTACATTCATAGTATAAACTGTCTTTAAATAGGTATAATAAGGGACTTGAAAAGTAA
>NW_007126385.1:0-446 GCF_000164805.1 Carlito syrichta
AGTCCAGGCTGTAGACTAACCTGGGAAATAAAGAGGAAGAATTGCAGTGACAATAACTATACACAGTACCTATAGTCATAAATAAGAACAGAATTTTATGTGCATAAAGAAATTCTGATTTAGAAATAGCTCTAAAACATACATGAATAACAATAGTGTATATTACATTCTTTTTGAGTTGGAGTCTCACTCTGTCGCCCAGACTGGAGTGCAGTGGCTGCTCCCGGCCACCGCAGCCTCGACCTGCTGGGCTCCAGTGATCCTTCCGCCTCAGCCTTCCAAGTAGCTGGAATTACAGGCGCGCGCTACCATGCCCGGCTAATTTTTTTTTTGATTTATTGTAGAGATGAGATCTTGCCTGCCCAGGGTGGGTCTCGAACCCCGCAGGGCTCAGGGCAATCCCACTCACCTCAGCCTCCCCAAAGGTGCGGGGATTACAGGCTGGA
>NW_007126386.1:0-353 GCF_000164805.1 Carlito syrichta
AACCGGGCATGGTAGCGCGCACCTGTAGTTCCAGCTACTTGGAAGGCTGAGGCGGAAGGATCGCTGGAGCCCAGCAGGTCGAGGCTGCGGTGGCCAGGAGCGGCCACTGCACTCCAGTCTGGGCGACAAAGTGAGACTCCAACTCAAAAAAAAAAAGTTTTTTATAAAAAAGTAAAAGTAAGCCGGGCTCGGTGGCTCAGCCTATAATCCCGCGCCTTTGGGAGGCTGGGGTGAGTGGTTTGCCTGAGCCCGCGGGTTCGAGACCCGCCTGGGCAGCGAGACCTCATCTCTACAATAAATCAAAAAATCAGCCGGGCGTGGTAGCGCGTGCCTGTAGTTCCAGCTACTTGGAA
>NW_007126387.1:0-1022 GCF_000164805.1 Carlito syrichta
CCCTGGGTATGGTCACCACTGAACATCCAGGCTTCCAGCAGCAGAGACCCACACTGGTCACAATCCAGCATCACTTCCTAGGGTGATAAGCCAGCCACTTACTGGCAAGTTGCTCACATTAGACAACTTTCACCATGAAAGGAAGAGTGTTTTGTCTCTGTACCCTGGATATGGATTTGCCCTCCTTGCATGCAATGTTTTTGTCTCAACTACCATCCATGGACTTACAGAAATCCTTATCCACAGTATTCAACACAGCATTACTTCTGACCAAGGAACTCACGTCAGAACCAAAGAGGTGCAGGGATGGGCTCAAGCTCCCAAAGTGCACTGGTTTTACCATGTGCCACATCATCCTGAAGCAGCTGGCTTGATAAAATGGTGAAGTAGCTTTTGGAAGGCTGTTACAGCACCAGCAGGGTGATGATACCTTACAGGCCTGGGGCAAGGTTCTCCAGAAAGCTTTATCTTCTTGGAATCAGTGTTCATCACGTTATTCTTTCTACAATAGTCCAGGACTCAAGAGGTGGAAATGAGAGTGACACCACTCATCATTACCCCTCGCACCCCACTAGCAAAATGCTTGCTTCTTTTCTGCCTAATTTTATATCTCTTCAGGTATTAATTCTAAATGGACTGGTCCCATTAAACCAGAGGTTAAGACTACCATGTGGCCATTTGGGGTTTCTTCTGCCTCTGAGTGAAGGGTTCAAAAAGGGAGTTATGGTATCGGCTGGAGTGATTGATCCAGGCAAGGGAACCTGGGCTACTACACAGAAAGCAAGAAAGACTACATCTTCCAGGCTCAGTGGCTCAGCCTGTAATCCCGTGCCTTGGGAGGTTGAGGTGAGTGGATTGCCTGAGCCCGTGGGTTCGAGACCCACCTGGGCAACCTGGGGAGACCTCATCTCTACAATAAATAAAAAAATTAGCTGGGTGTGGTAGCGCATGCCTGTAGTTCCAGCTACTTGTAAGGCTGAGGCAGAAGGATCACCAGAGCCCAGCATGTCGAGGCTGCGGTG
>NW_007126387.1:2573-3550 GCF_000164805.1 Carlito syrichta
GTTCAATTGTTTTTTGTTTGTTTGTTTTTTGAGTTAGAGTCTCACTCTGTCGCCCAGACTGGAGTGCACTGGCCGATTCCGGCCACCACAACCTCGACCTGCTGGGTTCCAGCGATCCTTCCGCCTCAGTCTTCCAAGTAGCTGGAACTACAGGCACGTGCTACCACGCCTGGCTAATTTTTAATTTATTGTAGAGATGAGGTCTCGCCAAGTTGCCCAGGCAGGTCTCGAACCCGCGGTCTCAGGCAATCCACTCACCTCAGCCTCCCAAAGTGCTGGGATTACAGACTGAGCCACCGAGCCTGGCATTTTTTTTTTAACCAAAAACGACATGACCCCCATGCCTCACCCTCCCTATACACCCAATCTTGCTCCGAGTGACTTTTTTTTGTTTCCCCAGATGAAAAAATCCTCAAAAGGAAATGTTTTAATGATGAGGTGAAAGAGAAAACAGTAGAAGCGCTAAGTCATCAAAATTCACAAGTTCAAAAACTGTTTAGAACACAGGAAATAGTATCTTGATAGGCGTATTGCATCAAACAGAGTACTTTAAAAGTGACTGCATTTTAAACATGCAAAAATAAACATGCACATTTTATAAATAAATTCCAGGTATTTGGGGGTCCCTCCTCTTAGTTCAAGAAGATGTGTATAGGTGCCAAGTTGACAAGGGGTGAATTGTGATGGTGAATTTCATGTGTCAACTTGACTGGATGGAGGAATGTTCAGCTAGCTGGTAAAACCATTCCCGGGTGTGTCTGTGAGGATGTCTCTGGAAGAGATTAGCATTTGAGTCAGTATACTGAGAAGAGAAGACCGGCTGTCACCGGTTTGGCTGGCCATTATCCAGTTCCTTGAATCCCAGAGTAGAACAGGCATAGAAAGGATCAATTGTTGCCTCCTTGAGCTGGTATATCTAAATTCTCCACCCTTGGCATTAGAGCTCCTGATTTTGGGGCCTTCAAACTCTGAGATTG
>NW_007126388.1:0-548 GCF_000164805.1 Carlito syrichta
GCAACCTCGACCTGCTCTGGCGATCCTTCAGCCTCAGCCTTCCAAGTAACCAGAATTACAGGCGTGCGCTACCACGCCTGGCTAATTTTTGATTTATTGTAGAGATGAGGTCTCGCCAAGTTGCCCAGGCGGGTCTCGAACCCACCGGCTCAGGCAATCCACTCACCTCAGCCTCCCAAAGCGCGGGATTACAGGCTGAGCCACCGAGCCCGGCTTTCAGATATGTTTTTAAGGTGGGTTTGACAATGTTTACTGACAGATTGAACACAGATATAAATGTGAACTTGAATGTCAGAAATAGGAATCAATATGGTCCAAGACTTATGGCCTAAGAATAGGGTGCATGGTGGTCACATTTATTGAAATGGAGGAGAATGAATGAGGAAGACTTTTTTTTTTTGAGTTGGAATATCACTCGGTCACCCAGACTGGAGTGCAGTGGCCGCTCCCGGCCACTGCTACCTCGACCTGCTGGGCTCCGGCGATACTTCCACCTCAGCCTTCCGAGTAGCCAGAATTACGGGCATGCGCTACCATGCCCGGGTGAT
>NW_007126389.1:0-662 GCF_000164805.1 Carlito syrichta
GCCCAGACTGGTCTCAAACTCCTGTGCTCAAGAAAACCACTTGCCTCGGCCTCCTAAAGTGCTAGGAATGCAGGCATGAGCCACCACGCTTGATCTGAAATTTTTTTTAATATAAAACACTTCACGAATTTTAAATTTAATAAATGTTCTGACAACTCCCTGACTTGTAATGAAAGTTGCATGAACCAAAGATGTGTCTTTAGATGTAAGTTTAAATAAAGCACCAGTAAAGAAGACTAAAATTCTATGTAATTTTTGATAATTTAATGTAGCTATTTTCTCATGTTACAATTTTGTGCTTTGCTCCTTATGTCTACAATTTTGACGTTTGTTGTGGACTTTTAATTGGTTTATTTCAGTGCACCACCTACCACTGGGGAAAGGAAAACCTATTCATTAAATGGTGTTGGATAAACTGGCTGACCACATGCAGAAGATTGAAACAGGACCCCTATCTATCCCCATGCACAAAGGTTAACTCCAAATGGATCAGAGACCTAAATGTAAAACCTCAAACCATAAGAACCTTAGAAAAGGAAGGACATACTCTCATGGAAATCAGAACTGGCCTCCAATTCCTGAACAAAACCTCAAACCCACAGGTCATAAGAGAGAAGATTGACAAGTGGGACCTTATTAAACTGACAAGCTTCTGCAAAGCC
>NW_007126390.1:0-320 GCF_000164805.1 Carlito syrichta
GTCCTTCCGCGGAACTTGCTCCATGACACCAGGGTGACTGACTGTCAGTCTGGTATGGCTCCAGGTCCCTCCTTTCCTGGGCACTGCTCTCAAGAGCAGCCTTCACTGGATCAGGCGTAGCTCCTAGACCTCACACCTTCTTCTGTGTAATGGTGTGAAAGAGCTCCATGGAGCTCATGCTGGCACAAGAGCCAAAGATACAACATATTCAAGTCCAAGTGTCTGTATTATTATTCTATGCTATTCTGCCATAGAAGTTCAGTCGACATTTGAACTCCCATGTATGCTAATTATTCAGGATACAGGCTCGAATCTCTTGA
>NW_007126391.1:0-438 GCF_000164805.1 Carlito syrichta
GTCTTGATGTCTGATAGGGTATTTTGTTTTTCTTCAAAATTATCTTAATTATTTTAGATGTTTCCTTTCTAAAGCTCACTTATTAGCTGTAAATACATATAGATAAGTGCACATGACCATAGAAGTGCATATAAGTACATGTAGCTCAATAAATTTGTATAAACTGAATATACCTATAAAACAAATCTGAAGCTCAAGAAAAAGAAACCTGCTAGCATCCCCAAAACCCTACTATGCCCACCTCCCATCGGTAGCACTTCTTCCCACAGGGAACCAAGGTCATGAATCCAATATCATTGCATACATGTTGATTGTTTTAGTATTTTATATAAATGGAAATATAAAATATGTATACTCCTATGTCTGATTGCTATTATTGGTGGGTAATTTCTAGTTTTCAACTCTTATCAATTATTGCCTCTGTGCACATTCTTATAC
>NW_007126392.1:0-490 GCF_000164805.1 Carlito syrichta
CAGGTCGCTCCCGGCCACTGCAGCCTCGACCTGCTGGGCTCCGGCGATCCTTCTGCCTCAGACTTCCAAGTAGCTGGAACTACAGGCACGTTCTATCATGCCCAGCTAATTTTTTGATTTATTGTAGAGATGAGGTCTCGCCGGAGCTTTTATATTTTTAGCTATTTGTTATAACAATACCCTTCACTTTTCACCAATTTCTTACACTTTCCTGCTGCCATTAAAAAATACCCAAATCTGGGTAACTTATACAAAATAAAAATGTATTTCTCACAGTTGTGAAGGTTGGGATGTTTGTGATCCAGGTTTCAGCAGATTTAGTTTCTGGTGAGACTACTTTCACTAATTGCAAGATGGCACCTTGATTTCTGTGTCATCTTGTGGTGGTGATTGGAAAGGGCCTAGGATGTTTCCTTTAAACTCTTTGATAAGGTTGCTATTCGCACCCATGAGAGCTCCAACCTCATGACTCAATCACCTCAATTTTATT
>NW_007126393.1:0-753 GCF_000164805.1 Carlito syrichta
TCTCATTGTACTAACAGTATGCTATAACCTAGGAGCTAGCAAACTTGTCCTGTCAAGGGCTTTCCAGGTCATTCATCCTTGTCCTTAGCACTCAACTCCTTGTAGCAGGAAAGGAGCCATTCACACTATGTAAATAAATGAGTGTGACTGTGTCCCAATAAAATTTGTTTATTAAAAAAGTGTGGTAGACCAGATTTGGCTCATGAGTCATACAGAGTGAGAAAGAATTTTTATCTAAGAAATGCAAAAATTATCAGGCCCAGAGGGACATTGAAGCTTTTCTATAATAAAAGGAAAACATTTCTCATTCACATTTGTAGCAACTCGAAAAAATGACAACTTTCTACCTCTGGCTGGCCCAAGCATCTTATGATGTTTGTTATGACTTCACTTCCTGTTTAATTATATGCAGTGAAGATTATCTCTTTGCTCTTAAGTAGAATTGAAATTCTACCTTTTAATTTGTCTGCAAGTTCAAACAACCCACAGAGAGTACCTATAAATAACACTAATAATACAAGACAGATGCAATCTCACCATCTTATTCCTTTAGAGAGCTCCCAATTTTGAAGAGTCTAAGCAAAATCTAATAAACTTTGTTCTAATCTATTGGATTCCCACCTGCCAAATTATTTGACAGTAAAAACTGATTCCAGTCCTTTGGATGTTGAGCTGAAAAGTTAAACTAAAAAGCCCTGGAATACTGATCTAAGAATAGATGTTTAGAGTTGTAACACAGGAAATATAGAGTCA
>NW_007126394.1:0-807 GCF_000164805.1 Carlito syrichta
CCAGGATTTTAGATAATTGGGCCTATTGCCCAGTGAAGAAATGACAAAAGGCCTTTTTGTCATTTGGAGTCAGTGATAGCTGGAGTGGTCAGGCTCTTTACATCTTCTCTTCAGTTCATCATGGGATAAGTTATCCTGGTGAGACCGCACCAGGAATCTCCGTGAAACTTCTCCCAGGACTGTGCTCAGTGGGCTTGGCAGTGGGTCTTCAGGGTGAAGCGCTTGGTGCCTCTTTCCTCCAGTCTCTGCTGCTCAGGAGACCTGGGTGTAGCAATTACCGCACACTTCCCATTCCTCCACCCCTCGAATTTTCTCAATAACTCTGTGCACTGTCTTTGTGTATGTTCGGCATTTCTGAGTCAAACATTCTATGTGAATTTGCACAGCGTGTCCAATAGGGATTTGGGGTAGGGGCGCATGCATGTGTGACTGGGTGCCCGCTTCTGTGTGTCACGTCGTGTGCATGATGGGTGCACACTGATATGTGTCTTTTTTGGTGTGGATCCTGTGCTGCTACCTGTAGGCATTGTTCTCGGCTCAATGTTGGTGTGTACATTCCTGCCACGTGTGTGCAATTCCTAGAGCATGTTTATCGGCTGTGTGTGTGTGTGTGTGTGTGTTTGTGTGTGTGTCTGCTAGGGGAAATTACGACAGTGTCACTTGATTGCAGCGGCAACATTGAAAGAGAGTACAGCTAGCTAGTACTTTTGGCTTCCTGGTCAGTTCTACTTGACTACTTTTCTTTTCTTTCTTTCTTACTTCTTTTTTTTTTTTGAAGTGGAGTCTCGCTATCTCACCCAGACTGGA
>NW_007126395.1:0-314 GCF_000164805.1 Carlito syrichta
CTGAGAGCTAGAGATCAGAGCTGAAAGGATGTTGGACTTAAAGGAATGAATTCAGAGTGAGCTTGGTTCCTTGTTTTTATTTTAATTTTTTTTCTGTTTTAATTATTTTTGTCTTTTTTAATTTTAGTCTTTTTCTCTTTGTTTTTGATAACTTTTTAATACTTGTTTTGTTTCTGTTGTTTTACTGATTTTTCTCTATTCCTTTTTATCTTTTTGAAGTTAATGTCTACTCTACATGTTCTGTGCACATGTGTTTATATTTTACTCTCTAGACTTCCTGTTTGTGTATGGGAAGAGTACATCAACAGGCAAGT
>NW_007126396.1:0-538 GCF_000164805.1 Carlito syrichta
CTGACCCTAACTGCAACTAATTTACCAGCTTGAAAAGAAAACTAGAAATCAGACCTGAAAGGACATTGGACCTAAACGAAATGTCACAGAGTGTGCTTCATTGATTCTATTAGTTTAATGACTTAATTCTATTCCTACTCTATTGTTCCCTTTTTTCTCTTTTCCTTTTCCTTTTCTTCTCTTTTATTCTGTCTGTAAACCATGTCTTTGTATAGAGGAACAGCACACTAATAAGGTGGTTGGATAGCTGGTATGTTAGCATCACTATATGTTTTATTTTTGTCTGGATGAGAGTTGGTTCGTCTGTAGCTGTGGTCTATTGTTTTTATCTGTTTCAGTATAGGCCTCTCTCTCTATTTGTTGGCACACTCGTTTGTTTCCCCCTTTACTCCTCTATCTCTCCACTCCCCTCTTCAACCCACTATCTGCTCCATTCTCTCCCCTCTGCTAACCACATTTTATTTCAGGGAGTAAACCTACAGCCCCACTGCCCTGGAAAGATTCCAGGGCAGTGGGAAGTGGGTTCCACATTATCCAC
>NW_007126397.1:0-536 GCF_000164805.1 Carlito syrichta
GCAGGTCTGGTATCACAGGTCCATACCCCTGCCTACCAGGGGTGGTTGGAGTGGACTTGAGGCTGCCTGGCTGGCTTGGGGACCCTGTTCTGCCAATGTCTCCCCCTTTTTATAATCCTGTGGGCTTCTGCAATCGGCAGTCCTGGCCTCCCATCCTGAATGTGTTCACTGACTGCCCACTCACATCTGAGGGAGACTTCCTATGCCTGGTTCTCAGGGAGGAGCTTGGGCCTGGGAACCATCTTGTCTGAATTTGGAAGTTGGATGTCATCTGACATGGGGTGGGGATGGAGCATATGCAGACCACATCTGTTCTGTGCCAGGGCTCAGCCTGGGGCTGTCACACTCATTTTTCAGATGCTAATGCTGAGGTTGGCCTCACAATAGTGCCAGGTCCAGACTTGCACCACCTGGAACACTGAATGCCTTCTGAGAGGTGGGCTGGTGCAAAAAGACTGGTGTTCATCCCATGTGGGAAGAGCCATGGGCAGCACGTGTGTCTACCTTGAAACATGCCTCCACAAACACATCCACTT
>NW_007126398.1:0-834 GCF_000164805.1 Carlito syrichta
AATAGAATTGAGATTCCAGAAGCAAAACCTCAATTTCTCAACCAACTCATCTTTGACAAAGCCTCCATCTCCCACCACCAGGGAGAGGAGAACCTATTTAGTAAATGGTGCTGGGAAAACTGACTGAACACATGCAGAAGGTTCAAACAAGATCCCTATCTATCCCCATACACCAAAATTAACCCTAATTGGATCAGAGACCTAAATGTCAAACCTCAAATCATAAGAACTTTAGAAAATGCAGTACACCCTTATGGAAGTTGGAACTGGCATCCAATTCCTGATCAAAACCCACAACGCATGGGCCATAAGAGATAAGATAGACAAGTGGGACCACATTAAATTGACAAGCTTCTGCAAAGCCAAAGAAACAATCAAGAGAGCAGGGAGACAGCCCACAGACTGGGAAAAAGTATTTTCCAACTCTATGTCTGTCAAAGGCCTAACATCTAGGATCTACAAGGAACTCAAACATGCTGAAAGGAAAAGAAACAAACAACCCCATTACAAAGTGGACAAAAGATACACACACACTTCTCAAAAGAAGAGATATGAGTGACCAACAGATTCACGAAGAAATGTTCAACCTCACTAGTTATCAAGGAGATGCAAAGTAAAACTATACTGAGATATCACCCAACTCCAGTCAGAATGGCCATTATCAATAACTCAAACTTCCATATGACTCCACAATCCCCATACTGGGAATATATCCTGAAGTACTCAAATCACTCTGTAAAATAGATACCTGGACATGTATGTTTAGCACAGCATTGTTCACAATAGCAAGATCATGAAACCAACCATGCTGTCCATCAAAAGAGACTGGATTTT
>NW_007126399.1:0-764 GCF_000164805.1 Carlito syrichta
CGTGGTATCACAATACCAGATTTCAAACTTTACTATAAAGCTACAATCATCAAAACAGCTTGGTATTGGTACAGGAACAGGCATATAGATCAATGGAACAGAATTGAGATTCCAGAAGTAAAACCTCAATTTCTCAACCAACTCATCTTCGACAAAGCCCCCACCACCTACCAATGGGGAGAGGAGAACCTATTCAGTAAATGGTGCTGGGAAAATTGGCTGACCACATGCAGAAGATTGAAACAGGACCCCTATCTATCCCCATGCACAAAGGTTAACTCCAAATGGATCAGAGACCTAAATGTAAAACCTCAAACCATAAGAACCTTAGAAAAGGAAGGAAATACTCTCATGGAAATCGGAACTGGCATCCAATTCCTGTACAAAACATGAAACCCACAGGACTTAAGAGAGAAGATAGACAAATGGGACCTTATTAAACTGACAAGCTTCTGCAAAGCCAAAGAAACCATCAAGAGAGCAGAGAGACAGCCTACAGACTGGGAAAAAGTATTTGCCAACTCTAGGTCTGACAAAGGCTTAACATCCTGGATCTACAAGGAACTGAAGCGTACTGAAAAGAAGAAAACAAACAATCCCATTATAAAATGGGCAAAAGACATGAACAGACACTTCACAAAAGAAGACATTCGAGCAGCCAACAAACACATGAAGAAATGCTCAACCTCACTAATCATCAGGGAGATGCAAATCAAAACCACACTGAGATACCACCTCACTCCAGTCAGATGGCAATATCAACA
>NW_007126400.1:0-319 GCF_000164805.1 Carlito syrichta
CCCCTACTGGAAATATACCCGAAGAACTCAAATCACTCTATGAAAAAGATACCTGCACATGTATGTTTATTGCAGCACTGTTCACAATAGCAAGAACATGGAACCAACCATTCTGCTGATCAAAAGAGGACTGAATTTTCAAAAAGTGGTACATATACACTATGGAATATTATGCAGCCATAAAGAAGAACAAAATCATGAACTTCTCAGCAACCTGGATGGATCTAGAGTCTATAATACTGAGTGATCTATCACAGAAACAAAGAACTAAGTATCACATGTTCTCACTCATAAGCGGACCTTGAACAATTATCATAAT
>NW_007126401.1:0-313 GCF_000164805.1 Carlito syrichta
GCTGCCCAGGCGGGTCTCGAACCCGCAGGCTCAGGCAATCCACTCACCTCAGTCTCCCAAAGGCGCGGGATTACAGGCTGAGCCATCGAGCCCGGCTTCAATCTTTTTCTTATAGTATTATGATAGTTGTTCAAGATCCACTTATGAGTGAGAACATGTGACACTCGGTTCTTTGTTTCCGTGATAGATCACTCAGTATTATAGACTCTAAGTTCATCCAAATTGCTGCGACATTCATAATTTTTTTTTTTCGAGTTGGAGTCTCACTCTGTCACCCAGACTGGAGTGCAGTGGCTGCTCCCGGCCACCGCAG
>NW_007126402.1:0-728 GCF_000164805.1 Carlito syrichta
CACCTCCTTGGATGGGGGTATGGTTGGAGAAACTGTGGCTCGGCCCAGCCTGGAATTTACTTCCCACAGCTCTGCCACTTTGTTCCCTCCCATTGAGGGTTGGTGAGCCCAGGGCTCCGTGGTCCCGTATGTCCTAGCTGGGAGGAGGGCTCTGCTTAGGGACCCTTAAAAGAGGTCATAATTTCTCTCTAAAATGCCAGGGAACTCTCCAACTAAGCCTCCCTGGCATCCAGGGTGACCTCTCCAGCAGCCCAAGGGTTTAAGTCAAAGAAAAGGTATGACCCGGGTCCTGTAGGGCTCCTGGCTCCAGAGCAGAGGCTGCAAGGCTCCACCCGCCGGGTCATCAAACCCTGAAGGCCCAGAAGTGTGGGCTGAGTCGCTCAGCTGGAAAAGATCCCAACCCAAGACACTCCAACCCCGCCCCTTCTCACAGGGGCAGTTCAGGCAGCCCAGCCACTTCTCAGGAGGCTGACTCTACCTGGAGCCAACTGCACCCAGCCACAGCCCGGTTCTCCCTGTGCCAGAGAGGAGCCAAGGAGCCATTCACAGCCAGACCCAGGGACCCAGCACAGCTGAAACTGAGCCTCCTTCCAAAGCCGCCCACCCCCACCCCACGTCAGTGCCCTGGATCAGAAGAGCCGGCTGCCTTGGGACCCATAGCACCAGGGCTCCAGGAACCGAGGCAGGTATCCTGTGCAGCTGGCGAGATCATGCGAAGCTTGGAGGAA
>NW_007126403.1:0-628 GCF_000164805.1 Carlito syrichta
CAGGAAATAACAGCTAAAAAATCTTAAGAAGAAAAACAGTTTAGAAAGAAAAAGAGATATAAAATAATTCTGCTGTGCATTTTTCATAGGATATAATAAGATTTTATTTTAGACTGTCACTTCCTAATATTGAAAATTCTGTTGTCTTTTAATACACTGGTTACTATTCATATGTACACACTTGATGTTATATCCTTGTCTCCGAGGCGACCTTCTGAATAGGCCTTCATAGGCCTCAGCTGTGTGGTTACATATGTTGGCTCCCAACATCTCCCCCTTTTTTATTAAAACAAACCACCAAAACATCTTGGCTTCTGTCTTAGGTTGTTCTCGCTTCACCATAGTTGTTACCCGTCATTGGCCCGTTCCCCTTCCCCACGGGGAATGCCTGTCTTAGGTTCATACTAGGTGGCTGGAATCTTACCCGTCACTGAATACCAAGATTCTTATTATAGAGGGGATATAGGGAGGACGAAGAATAGTAAGTTGCTGGTATAGATGATGCAAAGTAGTAGCAATATGAAATAAGTAACCAGATAATAGATGGCATTATTTTTTAACTTTATTACTGAGCACTGCCAGATGAATGTTATCTGAATTGCGTTGCACTGCTTTTCTTAAACGTCGA
>NW_007126404.1:0-572 GCF_000164805.1 Carlito syrichta
GTGGTATCTCAGTGTGGTTTTGATTTGCATTTCCCTGATGATTAGTGAGGTTGAGCATTTCTTCATGTGTTTGTTGGCTGCTCGAATGTCTTCTTTTTGAAGTGTCTGTTCATATCTTTTGCCCATTTTATAATGGGATTGTTTGTTTTTTTCTTTTCAGCAAATTTGAGTTCCTTGTAGATCCAGAATGTTAAGCCTTTGTCAGACCTGGTGTTGGCAAATACTTTTTTCCCAGTGTGTAGGCTGTGTCCCTGCTCTCTTGATGGTTTCTTTGGCTTTGCAGAAGCTTGTCAGTTTAATAAGGTCCCACTTGTCTATCTTCTCTCTTATGATCTGTGGGTTTCGGGTTTTGTTCAGAAATTGGATGCCAGTTCCGATTTCCATGAGGGTATTTCCTTCCTTTTCTAAGGTTCTTATGGTTTGAGGTTTTACATTGAGGTCTGTGATTCATTTGGAGTTAACCTTTGTGCATAGGGATAGATAGGGGTCCTGTTTCAATCTTCTGCATGTGGTCAGGCAGTTTTCCCAGCACCATTTACTGAATAGGTTCTCCTCTCCCCAGTGGTAGGTGG
>NW_007126405.1:0-668 GCF_000164805.1 Carlito syrichta
CAGGTCGAGGCTGCGGTGGCCAGAAGCGGACACTGCACGCCAGTCTGGGCGAAAGAGTGAGACTCCAACTCAAAAAAAATAATAAGAAACAAGAACAGAACGTGTGTCCATAATTCGGGGGAAATTATTTCACTCAGCAAAAAACATTTTAAGGGTCAGCACTAAATTGCCCACTTTGAGAAACTCAGAAAAACGAAAAGGAGATTTTAAAACTGGCAGTGTCTCACTGTAGTTTGTGGCTGACTGGAGCCCTTTCTTGGCTAGTATTCAAATATCTTTTATCTTCATGTAATCTAATATATTTATTACTATAGTCAATGCCTTAATGACACTATCAGCTTCCCATTTTCACTACTCCTTATTGCTTATCTCTCTTGGTATTTAAAAATCATTTTGCATTGTAAAGAAAAAGACTTAAGATGAAGTAACCTAGCAATGTGCACAAAGATCATATTTTTATAAATGCTGCCTATTGTTCCTTTGACAAGGAGTAAGAATCTCCTGTGGACAGTAAAAAGGTTTCATTGAAAGATTATAATTTGTAAAACAACACATATTTTGGTCATTTAAAAAAATCTAGCTTCTCCAACTTTTTTAGAAAGATGGTGTCAGATAAGGAGTTAGTGACTCTTCTGGTAGTTTCAGTTTATAATTAGTCTTGAAGCTTA
>NW_007126406.1:0-684 GCF_000164805.1 Carlito syrichta
CCTTCCATTTTCTTCATGTGTGTTTGTAGGGATATAAATTCCCCTCTTACTACAGCTTTCAGGGCATCCCAGAGATTTTGGTAAGATGTTTCTTCATTTTCATTTGTTTCCAGGTATCTTTTGATCCCTGTTTTGATTTCGTCTTTGACCCAGGAGTTGTTTAGCATCATGCTGTTTAGTGTCCATGTCTTTGTGGGTTTTGGGGGGACTTTGTTGGTGTCAATGTTTATTTTTATTCCACTGTGGTCTGAGAAGGTGTTTGGTAGAATTTTGGTCCTTTTAAATTTGCTTGTATTTGATTTATGGCCGAGTATGTGGTCGATCTTAGAATATGTTCCATGTGGTGATGAGTAGAATGTGTATTCTGTGGACTTTGGATGGAGTGTTCTGTAGGTATCAATTAAGTCCATTTGGTCCAAAGTCACATTGAGGTTCTGGATCTCCTTGCTGATTTTTTTGTCCTGATGATCTGTCTAGGGTTGTGAGTGGGGTATTGAAGTCCCCAGTTATGATAGTGTTAGAGTCAATATCTTTCTTTAGTTTTCCAAGAAGTTGCTTTATGAAAGTTGGCGCACCTATGTTGGGTGCATATATGTTTAGGATAGATATTTTCTTGTTGATGAATTGAGCCTTTTATCATTATGTAGTGACCTTCTGTATCTTTTTTGATTTTTAATGACTTGA
>NW_007126407.1:0-449 GCF_000164805.1 Carlito syrichta
CCCTCTGCAGTGGACCCTGAAGGTTGCTCCAGTTTTTTTAACAGCTCTCCTGTCATGAGTAGGAAAACACATAGATGCTTCCACTTATCTTTGTTTCATTTTTTATCTTGGGCAAAGTTTGGAGACAGCAGCATCAGGAGAAAAATTTCATCATAGCAATAGAGTCAGGGTATTCATTTATTTTGGCCCATCGGTGTTCAGGCACATCACACAGATGCTTCTGAGAGTCTTTGAGTTCAGCAAGTGAGTGTTTGGGGAAGGAGGAGAGGATGGTGCAAGGTGGGAGAAGTTCCCATGGCACATTCACCCTTGTGTTGGCCATGCTGATCTCCCTAAACATTAAATCAAATCCCTTGAAATGAATGTCCCTTATGTTTTTCCTGGCTAGGTCATACAAATATTCTTCATCTCAGTCTTACATATGATATATTTTCTCGTTCTCACTCCTA
>NW_007126408.1:0-313 GCF_000164805.1 Carlito syrichta
CCAACTCAATAAAAACAAAAAAATCACACGATTCCAGAAACACACACACACACGAAACCCAGCATCAGAGGAATAAGCCTTCCTCGTTCAGTTTTGACACTGTCGACTTTTCCCATAGGGAAATATACGAGATAGCTTGAGGCAGTGATTCTGACGGATGGTTCATTTCAATGAAAGCTGGCTGGAGGGAGATTTCCCACTCCAAAGCTCTCCGTCCACTCTTTTTGGGTGTGGCTTTCCAAGCCACTCCGTGTCTCTCTCTCTCTCTCTCTCTCTCTCTCTCTCTCTCTCTCTCTCTCTATCGCACTCTCTC
>NW_007126409.1:0-748 GCF_000164805.1 Carlito syrichta
CTTCTAAGAATCAACTAGAAAGAGGCATTCCTAGCAAAACACAGAAGGAATAGCTGTTCCATGCTATCATCAATTATTAGGGAAACGTGATTTTTTTTTTAAATTGCTTATTGAACTCTATTAGTAAATGTACCTTGAACTCTGAAAGTTGAATAACTGAACAAATTAACAAGGCAAACAAGTTTCTGGCAGTTATATCTGACCTAAGTTAGAAAAGGATTGTAAATGCTTCATTATTTACATCCTTCCTCCAATTCACACATCTTCCTAGAAAGTATTTTTAAAAGACTCACAAAACATATAAATTCAAACTTTGCCTACTGTGACTCTAATGAAAGAGACCCATATATTCCTCAATGCCTGGCCTCCTACCCCTCTAGAAAGGCACTAAACTGCTAAGCATTGTGTAAAAGTTTAAAAATCTCGATTGGACATGACATAAACAAGCTGAATGATTCCACTAGTTTCTCTTTCACTGGTACAATAATGGCACTAAGTGCAGAATTTACCTTGTGTCTGAACAAGGCTCTTTTGAAAAGTTTAAACTGTTTTGCAGCATAGGTAAGATTAATCAGGAGAGCCAGTGCAAATACCAACCAGCAGTGTGTACCTGTGTGATGATGGTGACTCACTCACACTCTCCCAGCCTCAGTTTCTCACTTTTCTTGACCACATAGAGTTGTTGAAAGGTTGAAATGAGTATGTAATAGTATACTTGTTATATAAATACTAATGTCCATGTTTTTTG
>NW_007126410.1:0-720 GCF_000164805.1 Carlito syrichta
CTTGATAGCTTAAATGGTATTTTGTCTGAAATTAGGATCGCGACTCCTCCTTTCTTTTGTGTTCCATTCGCCTGAAAATTTGTTTCCCATCCTCTTACTTTGAGTCTGTGTATGTCCTTTCTAGTGAGATGGGTCTCTTGAAAGCAGTATATTGTTGCCTGGTGATTTTTTATCCATTTTGTAATTCTATGTCTTTTCAATGGTGCGTTTAGTCCATTCATATTCAGACTAATTATTGAAATGTGAGAGTTCATCCCTATCATGGAGTTCTTATTGAGTTGTTGTTCTTCCACTTGGTTTTTTCTTTTTTCTTTTTTTTGTCTTTCTTTTGGTTTTGGGGTTGGTTCGTGTATATTTTATTCTTTTCCCTGTATTCTTGTGAAGAACGTTGTTCTTTTTTCCTTTTCTTCTGTGTTTAGTACTTTCTTAAGTGTTTCATGTAGAGATGGTTTTGTGGCTGCATAAGTTCTTAGGGATTGGATATCTGGGAAAGATTTTAATTCTCCCTCACTGATGAAGCTTAGCTTGGCTGGGTAGGTTATTCTTGGTTGAAATTGTTTATCTTTTAGGACTTTGAAGATAGGGCTCCAAGCTCTCCTAGCCTGCAGGGTTTCTGCAGATAAATCTGCTGCTATTCTGATTGGTCTTCCATGGTGGGTGATCTGACCTTTTTCTCTTGCTGCCTTTAGATTTTTTCTTTTGTGCCTACTTTAATTAAGC
>NW_007126411.1:0-773 GCF_000164805.1 Carlito syrichta
TAATTGTCTATGATCCTGTGCCTTGCCATGTAACAGCTTGCAGAACTGAAAAAATTCAAAGACAATGAAAGTTGTGAAAAGTCTAGAAGAGTAATATATTGTTTTTCTTTGTCCATTTTCAAGTATTTCACAATTTTTTCCTGAGAGTAATATTTTAAAAAATTGAAACAAAATTCACATTCTATGCCAAAGCATACATTAAGAAAGCAAAGTACAAGAGTAGGGAAGCTGTGTGCCTCAGAACTCTTCTGTCTAAGGGTCACAGTGCCTACTCGGTGCCTAAGGGGCCCTTGCCACAATTAACAGACTGGAGTAAAAAATCTAGAGTACTTATGCTCAGACTAAAAGGATAAATTACTCAAGTAAAAGTACTGATTTGGAAAAAAAATTGGTTTAAAGAAAAGATCATTTAATGAATCTTATGGTACACAAGATCAACAATAGGGCATTTCCATCACAAAGGGTGAATTCTGGGAATTTCACTTTAATCTTGACCACTCAAAAACTTTATTTCTTCTCAAAACTGGCATCCAGCATCATCTTCTTAGTAAAACCTAGCCTGTTAATGTCAAGAGAGACATCACTCTTTATTCTTTTGTGATTTACACTGTCCCTACAGACACTTCTGTCACAGCACAATCCACACTCAATCCCCTCATTCACTTATTTCACCCCCTTGAGGGCAGGCACAATGTCTAATCCATCTTTGTTTTCTCACACATTTGTCATACAGCTACTATTAAAAGCCTGTGCAGAGACTCAACCTATAATCC
>NW_007126412.1:0-539 GCF_000164805.1 Carlito syrichta
CCACATTAGCAGTCCCAGATACTCAAGAGGCTGAGGTGGAAGGATTAGCTGAGTCTGGGAGGTCGAGGCTGCAGTGAGCTGTGATTGTGTCACTGCCCTCCAGCCTGGGCATCAGAGACAGACCCTGACTCAAAAAAAAAAAATACTATCCAGTCTTGGCTGTGAGCTTGTAAAGCATTTCTTGGAAGCCGCAGAATGCACCCTGGCAGGATTGCAGGCCTGTATGGTGGAAACAAGACACCTCCCTCTCCCAGCCTCCCAGATCAGCTTCCATAGTGGTTGGGAGTGGCTCCTGGGGGCATTAACTCCTGAATTCTACAGACAGTTCTGCACCCCTAAGGGAGGCCCAGGAGGAGGCACAAACCCTGGATGTGGACCTTCCTCCAGTAACCCCTCCATCAGTGGCTTCCCCTCCAGTCTACTGTCCCATCCTGTCCTCTAGTCTGCCAGCAAGTGCTTCCAGATAGCCGGGTTCACTGCTCTGATGCTTGTTCAAAGACTCATGAGGATCAGGCTAGGTTGCTCAGCCTGTAATCCCA
>NW_007126413.1:0-652 GCF_000164805.1 Carlito syrichta
GCCTCCCGGCCAGACCACAATACTGGGTCTCATAATAGCATCAAATACCAAAGTGTCATCCCCCATCCCACGTGATCTTTCTGGACCCAGAGAGTGACACACAAGGCAGCAGCTAGGAGGGGATGGGACACAGACCAGACCTGCCAGAAGTCGGGCAGGTTGTCACGGTCATGGCCCCTCCCTGGACCTGCCAATGTGGACAGTCTTCTCCCACAACACCCCTGGGCATGGTCACACCATCCCCTTCAGCCCCGTCACCAAAAGCAAATGGACAATGGCCACAGTGACACAAACAGAAGAGGCAGCAATGTGCAACTGGCCCTCTTGTGCGTGGAGACCAACTCCGTGTGGAGACCCCGTGACCACCAAGTGACCAGGCCCAGGCCAGACCACCATCTGGCCCCCATGGCCAACTCACAGAATCATTAGCTAAAGAGATCAGGAATGGCACACTGCTGTCCACGGGCCAAGCCTATCTTTGCAATTAGGTTTCATTACGACACAACCATACCCACTTACTTTGGCCACTTTTTTGCTACAGGGGAAGCGGAGACACAGACCCCATGGCTGGCAAGCACAAATTACTCTCTGGCCTGAAGCATGACGTTTTTTCCCTGTTTTGTTGTTTTCCCCAAAAGCTTTGGGGTGGTTT
>NW_007126414.1:0-726 GCF_000164805.1 Carlito syrichta
CGGGACTTCGCGGAACTCTTTGAAAACATAAAGCGTTTCTGGGTTTGAAGAGTTTGCATTATTTTCTAAATTTCCACTTTGATTTCTGAAAAATGGAGTCACTTTCCTCACAAGTGGATACAATATGTATGTTAGATGCCAGAATCTCAGTGGGACCACTAAAAATGTTAGGTTGAGAATCCTGGTAGGGGACTTTAAAATGTTAGATCAGACCCACCGGTGTTGTGGTGCGCAATCCAGTGACTCTTGAAAGATGCAAAGAATTGTACAGAAGTTAGATAGCATGATATAGTTTTTTAGAAAGTAAATTAGAGAGAAGAGAGAGGAGATTCACCTCCCCGATGTAGGAGAGGAGGTCAAAATTAGGAAACATGGCTACAATCGCTCAGAGAGACGTGACCAGACTGTAGCTTAGCAAAGGAAGATTCACTGCTGTGTAAAGTTGAATGTCTTTTAAACATTCCCTTTGAGAACAGCACCCCTGCTTCCCAGGTTCTGCCGGCTGCTTCTCCTCCTCCTCCTCCTCTTCCTTCCCTCTGGGGAGCCTGAGAGCGATCGGGTTCCACACGGGAGATTCTTCTGGGACTCTGCTCTCCACAGATTCTTTCCTCGAGTCATTCTTCCACCCGGCTAGCCCTGCTTCCTCCGCCCTAGCTGGGCATCGACGAGACGAGAGAAGATCAGGCCATGTCACTGGTCCCCGGGGCCCATGTGGGACTTCTACGG
>NW_007126415.1:0-465 GCF_000164805.1 Carlito syrichta
CATTTTATAAGTATTTTAATTCTGTTCATGATTAACTCAACAACTGAAAACCAGACACACAATTGTCTGAGCAATCAATTAGAGACCAATAGCTACTCAGCACAGTAGCCTCCCTCGATACTTATGGAAGACGGTTCCAGGGCCCCCTTGGATACCCAAACCTGCAGAGATGCTCAAGTCCTTCATATAAAATTGAGTAGTATTTGCAGAGAACCTACATGCATCCTCCTCTGTGCTGTACATCCTGTCTAGATTACGTATAATACCTAATATAATGTAAATGCTATGTACATAGTTGCTATATTGTATTTTTATTTGGGTTATTTTTTTCAAATATTTTTGATCTGCATTTTTTCGAATCCATAGATGTGGAGCTCCCAGATACAAGGGCTCACTGTAGGGCTTTCTTGACACTATTATTTTTATGTAAGTACTTTTAACTCACCTGAGTAATAAAGTAAAAGA
>NW_007126415.1:3560-4738 GCF_000164805.1 Carlito syrichta
TGTTTATTTGGACATTTTCTTCTCTTTATTTTTTTCATCATTCTGGCTAGAGGTCCATCAATCTATTCTGGTTATGGTCCATCAATCTTGCTTATTCTTCAAAGAACCAGCTTTTTGTTTCACTGGTTTTTTTCTATTACATTTTTATCTTCTATGTCCCATATTTGGGCCTTTACTTTTGTGATCTACATTCTTCTGTTAAAGTTAGGGATTTGGTGGTCTTGCCTTTCCACCTCCCTTAGGATATTTGTTAGTCCGTTAACTTGTGATCTTTCTATTTTTTTGATGTGTGATCATAGAGATGTAAATCCCCCACTTAGTACTGATTTCATGGCATCTCAGAGGTTTCAGTAAGATGTTTCTTCATTTTCATTTGTTTCCAGGAATCTTTTAATTTCTGCTTTGAGCCGGGCTTGGTGGTTTAGCCTGTAATCCCACACATTTGAGAGGCTGAAGTGAGTGGATTGCCTGAACCCTCGGGTTCGGGACCCACCTGGGCAAATTGGCGAGACCTCATCTCTACAATAAATCAAAAATTAGCCAGGTGTGGTAGTGTGTGCCTGTAGTTCCAGCTACTTGGAAGACTGAGGCAGAAGGATCACTGGAGTCCAGCAAGTCAAGGCTGCAGTGGCCAGGAGCGGCCACTGTACTCCAGTCTGGGTGACTGAATGAGACTCCAACTCAAAAAAAAAAATTCTGGTTTGATTTCTGTGTTTACCCAGGAGTCATTCAGCATCATGCTGTTTAGTACCTATGTCTTTGTAGGTTTTGGGGGAATTTTGATGGTGTTGACATTTATTTTTATTTCACTGTGATCTAAGAAGGTGCAATGCATTATTTCAATTCATGAAACTTGTTTATGCTTGTTTTATGGCCAAGGATGTTATAGATCTTGGAGTACATTCCGTGTGGTGACATGTAGAATGTATATTCTGTAGTTGTTAGGGTTAGGTATCTATTATCTATTAAGTCCATTTGGTCAAGAGTCAAGTTGAGGTTCTGGATCTCTTTGTTGATTTTTGCCTTGATGATCTATCTAGGGTTGTTAATGGAGTACTGATGTCCTCTGTGTTACAGTTAATATCTTTTGTAGTTTACTTAGTAGTTGCTTTATACATGCTAGTGCTCCTTTGTTGGTTGCATATATGTTTAGGATGGAGATTTCTTGTTGATAGAGA
>NW_007126416.1:0-644 GCF_000164805.1 Carlito syrichta
CCCCCAAAACTCCACTTCGCAATGACTTTCAGTGTTGGAGCCTGTGAATTAAAGGCCTCCATTGTTTGCAAGGGTTATTTCCTTGCCTTTATCAGTTTCAAAGAAAGAGAATCTTCACTAACTTTTCTACTGATCCTTGTTAATCAGATCAACTTTATTTTGGATTCCTATTGAATCAAAAACAAACAGATTCATTTTAATCACTCTCATGTGTAACTTTGTTTCAGTTCAGGATTCTCATTGTGCTTCCATTTCCTTGTTATAAAGACTATTAGGCAGTTGGGGGAAATACAGGAATTACCCTAAATTCTATTCACTAAATATCAAAACTTTCAGACAAATTTTCTCAATTGTAAAATACTTTGGAACACCAAGTAATTATATGCAACTAAAACCCCACTGTTGGTTTACTTTCCCTTGTTAATTTATGATATATTACCTGACTAAGGAAAACTAACAGATTAGCAAGCACTGGAAATAAAAAATATCTCTCAACAACACAAAAATAAAGACAAACATTTATTCTACTCATGGAATATTTCAGATTTCAGATAAAACTATTTAATACTTTCCACCTTTTTAATAAGCCATAAAGAATCTTAAGAGTATTTCCTTGGAGACAATGTTCTCAGCTCTTTGTAAAT
>NW_007126417.1:0-567 GCF_000164805.1 Carlito syrichta
CCAATCCCTAAGAACTTAGGCTGCCTCTAAACCATCTCTACATGAAACACTTAAGAAAGTACTAAACACAGAAGAAAAGGAAAAAAGAACAATGTTCTTCACAAGAGTACAGGGAAAAGAATAAAATATATATGAACCAACCACAAAACCAAACGAAATAAAAAAAAAAAAAAAAAAAAACCAAGTGGAAAAACAACAACTCTATAAGAACTCTATGATAGGGACAAACTCTCACATTTCAATAATTAGCCTGAAAGTGAATGGACTAAATGCACCACTGAAAAGACACAGAATGGCAAAATGGATAAAATATCACCAGGTGCTGGGCTCGGTGCCTCAGCCTGTAATCCCACACCTTTGGGAGGCTGAGGTGAGTGGACTGCCTGAGTCTGTGGGTTCGAGACCTGCCAGGGCAGCGAGACTTCATCTCTACAATATATCAAAAAATCATCCGGGCGTGGTAGCGCATGCCTGTAATTCCAGCTACTTGCAAGGCTGAGGCGGAAGGATCGCCAGAACCCAGCAGGTCGAGGCTGCGGTGGCCGGGAGTGGCCACTGCACTTCATT
>NW_007126418.1:0-371 GCF_000164805.1 Carlito syrichta
CCATTCATTTATAACTTTTCAGCCATTATCCATGATAGTTCATTTCATAAAAACTCCATTTTCAAGAAGAGGTAAAGTCCGAGGAAATACAAAAAAAAATTCAGAAAAATATTTCCACATCTAGTCCGAATCTTCCATAGTTCTGTTAAAGAAATTATAGACAATATCATCTGCATGACTGACTTTCTTTAATATCATATTTAACTTTTAGTATGGAAAAACTCTTCTTTTCTCATATTTCTCAGTATAGGTTAAAATATTTTTCTTATGCTTAAAAATAAATATACATTGCCAGACTCAGTGGCTCAACCTGTAATCCCTTGCCTTTGGGAGGCTGAGATGAGTGGGATTGCCTGAGCCTGCAGGTACGA
>NW_007126419.1:0-598 GCF_000164805.1 Carlito syrichta
AAACAATGGCCCACACACTTAAAAAAACTTAAGACAGTCAAAAAACTAGTTTAACAACAATTAGAGGCTGGTCATATAGAGTCTTCTACTAACCCCCCTAAATGACAACCACTAACCCTTAAAACACTCCTATTTTTATAATTAAAGAAAATCTGATAAATGGAGACTTTTCCAAGATTTTAAAACTATTAACACTACTATAAGAGTCATAAAAATATTACAATCTAAATTGCTATACCTTTAATATTATAGATATTAATTTACAGAATTATTTCTTTACTATACCTTTAAGCCCAAAAAATTATAAACAATTTACATTCAATTTACTCTCTAAAAAATTTAAAATAACCATTTAAAAAATATCAAAAACAAGTCCTGCCACAAAATATGAAAAAACAGCCCCACCTTATACCCAAAATATCTAACTACAGCCATACAAGGTATTAAAAGACAATATCCTAACCTCTAATTTAATCCATTATATAAATGACACTTTTACTGACTCACAAAAATTTGTGCCCTTTTACATAAAATTTCTTAATTTAAACTGTGACGACTCTCAATGATTACAATTTAAAAATTTATTCTAAAAAAATTC
>NW_007126420.1:0-629 GCF_000164805.1 Carlito syrichta
CTTTGATTTCTTTGAGCAGTGTTTTGTAATTTTCATTGTAAAGGTATTTCACGTCTCTGGTTAGGAAGATGCCAAGGTATTTCATTTTTTTTGTGGCTATTGTGAATGGAACTGTGTTTTTTATTTGGGTTTCTGTTTGTTTATTATTGGTGTAGAGAAATGCGATTGTCTTTTGTACATTTATTTTGTATCCTGAGACTTTGCCAAAGGCTTTTATCAATGTAAGGAGGCCTTTGACAGATTCTCTTGGGTTTTCAAGGTACACCATCATATCATCTGCATAGAGAGATAGCTTGACTTCCTCTTTTCCTATTTGAATACCACTGATTGCCTCCTCTTCTCTGATTGCTTTAGCTAGGACATCCAATACTATGTTGAACAGGAGGGGAGAGAGTGGGCATCCTTTTCTAGTTCCAGTTTTCAGGGGAATTGGTTCCAATTTTTGTCCATTTAGGAGTATGCTGACTGTGGGTTTCTCGTAGATGGCTTTTACTATTTTGAGGTATGTTCCCCGTATGCCTAGATGTTCAAGGATTTTTATCAAGAAGCGGTGCTGGATTTTATCAAAAGCTTTTTCTGCATCTAGTGATATGATCATGTGGTTTTGTTTTGACATCTGTTGATGTATT
>NW_007126421.1:0-534 GCF_000164805.1 Carlito syrichta
TCCCTTGAGTTCTGAGATTCTTTCTTCTGCTTGGGTAATTCTGCTTTCCATGCTTATCAATTTGTTATTTATTTCATTCACAGTATTCTTTATTACTGTTATCTCAGATATCAGCTCCTTCCTAGTTTCTTCTTGTGTCTCCTCAATTCTTTTTAATCTCTCCATTATTGTTTTGATATCTACATTTGCAGTTTGAGACCCTTCATTCTGGGGACTTTTCATTGTTTGCATTCCAAAGTCAGTTTTCTTAGTGTCTGCTCTCCCAGGCATCTGGGAGAGACTCATACTCTTCTTTTGGTTTTTCTTCATTTCTGTAGATTTTTCTCCCTCTTCCCTTTCCCCTCCCCCTCTTCAATTCTGTTTTTCAGGGAAGGTGGGGTTGCTTTTATTTCTCTTCTGCAATGACTTGTTCTTCCTTATGAGGGTCTTCTGGCTTTGTTCACTTTTCCCTCTGCTTTACAGTCTGTCTATTCAGCAGTATGCAGTCTTGGTCCCTAAATTTAAAAAGGGGGGCATATAAAAGAGGAAAAAAAT
>NW_007126422.1:0-586 GCF_000164805.1 Carlito syrichta
GGTTCAGGCAATCCACTCACCTCAGTGTCCCAAGACACGGGATTACAGGCTTAGTCACTGACCCCGGCTCTCCTTTAGATTTAATTTGCTCTTTTTTTCTAGTTTCCTGATGTGGAAGCTTATATTATTGTTATATCTCTTTTTTTTCTAATACATGTATTCAATGCTATAAATCTCCCTCTAAGCACTGCTTTTGTTGCATGTCACACATTTTAATACATTGTATTTTCCTTTAAATTAAGTTCAAAATACATTTTTAATTTCTCTTGATATCACCTCATGACCCATGTGTTGCTTAGAAATGTGTTGTTTAACCTCCAAATATTTAAGAATTTTTCCAGTTTCTTTCGAATTTTGATCTGGAATAATTCCATTATGGTCTGAAAGCAGACATTGTATGATCTTATTTTTTTAGATGTGTTAAGGTGTGTTTTATTTTCCATAAACAGTCTTTGCTGAATATTTTATGTGAGGTTGAGTGTGTGATCTGCTGTTGTCAAGTGGAAAACTATAGTTATCACTTCCATTTTTAAACAAATATTTTAAATTTTAGGCTGGAGTGCAGTGGCATGCTCATGGCCACCCC
>NW_007126423.1:0-772 GCF_000164805.1 Carlito syrichta
CGAATACTGCGGCCCTGTCAGTCAGCCTGGAATACACCCCTTTTACCAATAAAAAAGTCTAACTCCAACAATTATAGGCCAGTGCAGGATCTGCATGAGGTCAACAGGTGGGTGATGGACATATACCCTACAGTCCCGAATCCCTACACATTACTTACTGCTCTGCCCCAACCAGAACATGGTACACAGTGTTGAATTTAAAAGATGCCTTTTTCAGCCTGCTCTTGGCCCCATGGAGTCAGGACATTTTTGCCTTCGAGTGGACAGACCCGGAGAGAGGCATCAACGGCCAGCTCACCTGGACGCAACTGCCCCAAGGATTCAAGAACTCACCCACCATCTTTGATGAGGCTCTACATGAGGACTTGAGTGAGTTCCATACAAAAAACCCTAACCTGACTTTGTTACAGTATGTAGATGATATCCTACTAGCGGCAGAGGACCAAGACACATGCCTGCGAGGCACCAAGGACTTGCTGCAGACTCTGGGCACCCTGGGGTACCGCGCCTCAGCCGAAAAGGCACAAATCTGCAGAACAGAGGTGAGCTATCTGGGGTACAAAATAAAAGAAGGGCAGAGGTGGCTGACGGACGCCAGGAAAGAGACAGTCCTAAAAATACCCCCACCTCAGAATGTCCGACAAGTACGCGAGTTCCTGGGGTCAGCGGGTTTCTGTCACTTGTGGATACCTGGTTTGCTGAGTTAGTTAAGCCTCTATATGAGCCACTAAAAACAAACAGGATTTTGTTTGGACGGAAGCTATGAACAAAG
>NW_007126424.1:0-723 GCF_000164805.1 Carlito syrichta
TGAAAAAACACATACAATTGTTATATTCAGGAAGTAACTTAGATAAATAATCCAGCAGGAGTGACGATTTTGTTTTCAGATACTCAAGACAAATAAAAATAATTAATGTGTAGGTCACAGTCTCATTTCTTTCCTTACTTAACCGTAACTCTATTGACCTAAACAATCACCAGAGATGTAAGAAGTTGGAAAGGTTACAATAAACTTTTGAAACTGAGCACAATTTTTTTTGGTAGTTCATCGATAAAGACAACAATCTAACTCTTTCATGAATTGCAAATCTGGAAAGTATAATTTAAAAAATATGTAAACATCAGCTGTTCAGTTGAATGCATGTGCATTGTGTTTTTACCCTACAGAAAGATTCCACACAATTTCAAAATAATTAGTGTTAAAGTATGACATTGCATTTGTCTATGGTGGTCTTACATTCCTTAAGGTTATGCAGGTGGCCCAAAGTTGTGTGAAGTTGCATAGACAGTATTACTTCTGTATCAGAGGACACTGACTGGATGCCCTTACAACAGAACCTGGGAATCCACCCAGACTTACCAAAACACGGTTGAGGGAGTCCAGCAAAAGTGAGGTGTGCGAGTGTGTGAGTGTGAGTGCATGGGACAGAGTTACAAAGGCCACCATGTCTGTGGTCTTTGGCCGGGGCAGGACAGAGGGGAACTGGCAGCACAGCCTGCACGTGGTGGGCAGCATCCCGTGAATTTGGGA
>NW_007126425.1:0-749 GCF_000164805.1 Carlito syrichta
CTGACTTAACTAGCTAACCAGCTGACTTAACTAGCTGACTTAACTAGCTAGCTACCTAGCTAGCCAGCTGACTAACTAGCTGACTTAATTAGCTAGCTACATAGCTAGCTGGCTGGCTGGCCAGCTGACTTAACTAACTGACTTAAACAGCTAGCCAGAAGGCTTGCTAGCTGACTTAACTAGCAGATTCAACTAGATAGCCAGCTGGCTGGCCAGCTGAATAAACTAGCTGACTTAACCAGCTACCCAGCAGGGTAGCCAGCTTATTATCTAGCTAGCTACATGCCTAGCCAGATGGGAAGCAAGCTGAATTAAGTTGATGACTTAACTAGCTAGCCAGCTGGATAGGCAACTGACTTAACTGCAAGCTGGATAGACAGCTATCTTAATTAGTTGACTTAACCAGCTAGCCTCCTGGCTAGCCAACTGACTCAACTAGCTGACTTAGCTCATTAGCCAGCTGGCTAGTCAACTGAATTGACTAGCTCTCTACCTAGATAGCTAGCTGGCTAGCCAGCAGACTTAATGAACTGACTTAATTAAGTAACCAGCTGGCTAGCCAAATGACTTAACTGGCTTGCTACGTAGCTAGCCAGCTGGCTAGCCAGCTGACAAAACTAGCTAACTTAAATAGCTGGCCTGCTTGCTAGTCAGCTGAATTAACTAGCTTGCTACAAAGTTAGCCAGTTGGCTAGCCAGCTGACTTAACTAGGTGACTTAGCTAACTAGCCAGGTATCTAGCCAGTTGA
>NW_007126426.1:0-820 GCF_000164805.1 Carlito syrichta
CCAATTCACTCAGAAGAGCATAAATTTTTAGTTTGTATCCATTATTGCTGTGTGTACTTTAGTTGAAATGTGCCTCTTTCCAAAGATAACTCCAAATTATCACTGAATATTTTATGAACAAAGCAAGCTTGTGTAGAGAAATCCTATGTTAGACAGAAACTAATAATATCAGAAGATTTAATATAGCCCCAAATAAACATAGCTCATATACTTATTCAGTTATTTATTCATTCATTCTCTTATGTAGCTAGTAATACCCTAGGCACTAAAAATATAATTGTGAGCAAAACATAAGCTTTGCCCTCAATGAGCTCTAGTCTAGTATATCAGGGTTTTATTATAAAAAGAAACAATAGCCGGGCTCCGTGGCTCAGCCTGTAATCCCGCGCTTTGGGAGGCTGAGTTGAGTGAATTGCCTGAGCCCGTGGGTTCGAGACCCGCCTAGGCAACTTGGCGAGACCTCATCTCTACAATAATCAAAAAATTAGCCTGGCGTGGTAGCTCTCGCCTGTAGTTCCAGCTATTTGGAAGGCTGAGGCAGAAGGATCACTAGAACCCAGCATGTCGAGGCTGCAGTGGCCGGGAGTGGCCACTGCACTCCAGTCTGGGTGACAGAGTGAGACTCCAACTCAAAAAAAAAAGAAAAAAGGAAAGAAACTACAAAACACATTTCTTTTTGAAAAAAAATCTGTCTATCTTCTTTCTCCTTTCTAAATGTCTGTGCTTCCATATCAAGAGTAGGAAAACAAGAGAGAAGCATTTGAGATTTTCTGACTTAGAGACTCTGGGAATCAAGTCAGAATTCTAATTCCTTACTTCA
>NW_007126427.1:0-677 GCF_000164805.1 Carlito syrichta
CTGATCATTTTCATGTGTCTGTTGGCTGCCCATATCTCTTCTTATGAAAAGTGTCCAGTCACGTATTTTGCACAATTTTCAAAGGGAATGTTTGTCTTTTTTCTTAGTTTTTGAGTCTCCTGTAGATCCTAGATGTTATGCCTTTTTACAGACACATAAGTGGAAAATGCTTTTTCCCATTCTGTTGGTGGTATCCCTGCTCTCCTGATTGTTTCTTTTGTTTTGCAGAACTATACTAATTTGATGAGATCCCACTTGTCTAACTTACTTCTTAAGGCATGTGTATTTAGGCCTCTGAAGAGGAATTAGTTTCCAGTTCCAGTTTCACTAAAGCTGTCTCCTGCATTTTCTAAGATTATTATAATTTGGTGTTTTACGTTTAGGTCTTTGATCCATTTAGAGCTAATGTGAATGGAGATAGATAGGGGTCCTGTTGCAATCTTGTTCATGTTGTCACCCTTTTCCAGCACCATTTACTGAATATGTTCTGCATTTCCCGTGGATCTTGGAGGATTTTTGAAAGATGAATGGGTTGAGAATTTGAAAATTTCATTCTCTGTCCTGATCCATTGTCCTATGGACCTATTCTTGTATCAATACCAGGCTGTTTTGATTACTGTAAACATATAGTAAAGTTTGAAGACTCGAAATGCAATAGCTATTGCGTTGTTTCTTTT
>NW_007126428.1:0-602 GCF_000164805.1 Carlito syrichta
ACTCTGGGAAGCCAAGGCCGGCGAATCACTTGACAAGTTTCCTGGGCTGACAGCTGATCCTGCTTCTAGGAAGAATAAACATAAATTTTATTTTTTATTTTTATTTATTTATTTTTTTTGAGTTGGAGTCTCACTCCGTCTCCCCTACTGGAGTGCAGTGGCCACTCCCAGCCACCACAGCCTCGACCTGCTGGGCTCCGGTGATCCTTCCACCTCAGCCTTCCAAGTAGCCGGAATTACAGGCATGCACTACCACACCCGTCTGATTTTTTTGATTTATTGTAGAGATGAGGTCTCACTGCTCAGGTGGGTCTCAAACCCGTGGGCTCAGGCAATCCACTCACCTCAGCCTCCCAAAGGCACGGGATTACAGGCTGAGCCACCGAGCCTGGCTAAACATAATTTTTAAAATAAAATAATAAATACATCAGTTTCTTCAGTGCTTTAGCATTAAGACATATTTCCCATGATAATTCATTCTGCATTGAGATTTTTGGGTCCATGCCAGGCTCAGATAGCCTGTCTCAGACAGAATAGACAGGGGGAGACCCCAGCAAAGAGATGGCGAGATATCTGGGCTCATCTTCAGCCCCCCACTGCTC
>NW_007126429.1:0-759 GCF_000164805.1 Carlito syrichta
CTGATCTCCTATTTTTAGATCTCTTATTTACAGATTATATTAATATTTATATATTCATTTTATTGATATTTAAAATAAATTGAGTGCTATATAAAGTATTTAAATATGTATTTTATTATGTATCTATAAATAATATTTATATATGTATTATGTTATCAGTGGAATTTATATAAATATAACAGAACATATATTTATATTTGTATAAAAGTGTTATTGCTAACTACATCTCGCTCAATTTGTCATCTTTCTCCAATTTCCAACTATTGTGCTGTATAAATTTTTAAAATTTTTTCTGAAATGCAACTTTTCTGAAAATTTGTCTTTAATGTAGCTCAAAGACAATATGTTCTATAAACTATTGCACAACTCAAGATATTTTCACTTTAAGTGATTTCATCATTTAAATGTCATCGTCCTAATCTTTCTTTAGCCTGTTTACTAATATCAAGAGTGGAAAATAGAGTTCGATACTAGTATAATTTCTTTTATTTTTTGGCATCTATAACCTATATTTTCCACCTAAATGCTTATTTTGAAATTTTTAATAATTTTGTTATTTTTTTGAGATCAGTAATTTTATAATTTACACCTAGGCACATGTATTTTTTAATAAATTTAGTCTGGAACTAACTGTGGAATTTTAATCTGCCATAAATGGGATTCCTATAAATCTCAATAAATTTTCAACTTCTAGTTTAATTATTGGCTTCCTACACTTGCTCCATTTTTTCATCTGAATTTTTGAACACATTTTTAGCC
>NW_007126430.1:0-598 GCF_000164805.1 Carlito syrichta
CGACTGTATAAAATTCAAGAAAAGAAAGGAAGGATGAAAATGCCCTGAGGCTCAATCATGCATCTGCCTATGAAAGGTGGGTGTGGAATCATGGTGGCTTATGCAGCAGAAGGGAACTCAAGACTTGGGCAACAATTCCTTTCAAAGTATCAATATTTACCTCCTGGAACCTCCGCAAATATTTATACCCAGGAAGAAAAAAATTTTAGATGTTGACTTTAAAAAACGCAGGAGAAGTCTGGGGAATGATTAATGGCAGAATCTGTAAGTGGGCAGAAAGGGGTTCGCTGCTCAATTTCCTCGGCTTTTCTGGATATGTAAATTTTTCATAAGAATATGTCACAGATGCCTGACTCGGTGGCTCAGCATGTAATCCCATGCCTTGGGAGGCTGAGGTGAGTAGATTGCCTGAGCCTGTGGGTTTGAGACCTGCCTGGGCAACTTGGCGAAACCTCATCTCTACATTAAATCACAAAATTAGCCAGATGTGGTAGCACCCAGAGGGTCGAGGCTGCGGTGGCCAGAAGTGGCCACCCCACTCCAGTCTGGGGGGCAGAGGGAGATTCCAACTCAAAAAAAAATTACTATGTCGCAGAAA
>NW_007126431.1:0-603 GCF_000164805.1 Carlito syrichta
CTGATGAAGGCTTCTGCCGGGCCCTACTGGTCAAAGCTGTGAGATACGCCTGATACCTGGCACCGGGAAGTCTGGACCAAAAAAATCACTCGCTGTCGATAAACGTGGCTGAAGTTCAAGCGCTCGTCCCTGCTCTGCCGGTCATGTGGCTGACGTGGAGGTCCCGGCGACTCTGGACCGTAAAAGCGAACTGTAAAAGTCTAGAAGGGGAGCGGGACCGTTTTGAAAGACCTCGAGTCTGGCTCTGCACCCTGGATTCGAACTCAGAGATAAACTTCTCTCTGCCGGTTCCCCGCCCCTCTGAGTTACTGGCATCGGGAGGAGCAGCCGAGCGTTACTCAGACCGTGACACGGGGACAGGGCCTCACGATGCCGGCCAGGCTGGTCTCAAACTCCTGGCTCGAAGCCATGCTCCCTCCTCAGCCTCCCAAAGTGCTGGGATGACGGGCGTGAGCCACCGCACCCGGCTTCTGCTTCCTTTGGAATGTGGCTATTAGAAACCGTTTCATTTGGGGCCCTCTCTTCCTTTCTCCACCATCGTGGCGTGCACGGTGGACTCCGTTGCTCTCCATGCCTTCTCACGAGGCTTTCAGGATCTAGCGA
>NW_007126432.1:0-532 GCF_000164805.1 Carlito syrichta
CCCCTCTTTGCTATGTATATAAGCAATCGCCTAACAATAAAATTTGGAGGCTTGATCAGAACACTGTCTTGCCTCCATTCTGCGTGTCTCCTGTCTCTTTCTCTCTTGGTCTCTCTCTCTCTTTTCACCAGCAGCAGATAGTCCTCCTCGTGCCCACGTTTTACTTGTCCTGCTGGTCGGGACACCACAGAATGGGGAAAAATATTTGCCAACTGTATATCTGACAAAGAACTAACATCGAGGATCTACAAGGAACTTAAACGCGCCGAAAGGAAAAAAACAAATAGTCCCTTTAAAAAGTGGGCAAAAGAGCCGGGCTCAGTGGCTCAGCCTGTAATCCCGCGCCTTTGGGAGGCTGAGGTGAGTGGATTGCCTGAGCCCACGGGTTCGAGACCCGCCTGGGCAACTTGGCGAGACCTCATCTCTACAATAAACCAAAATGAGCCGGGCGTGGTAGCGCGCACCTGTAGGTCCAGTTACTTGGAAGGCTGCGGTGGAAGGATCACCAGAGCCCAGTGGGTCGAGTCTGCGG
>NW_007126433.1:0-787 GCF_000164805.1 Carlito syrichta
CTATTTTTAATTGATTGCAAAGTAATTCAATCAGTTGTAAAAGTAAAACTATTTTGTCATGCATGTTTGGAAGAGTTCAATTCATTTGCATTCATGTAATCACAAAGAAAACATGAAAAAAAGACCGTTATTACCCAATGGATCGATGTTTTCTTTCTTCACAAAATAAGTGAATTATCATATACCAGTTTTAAAAATCACAGATTTCTGAAATGACATTCACAGCATAATTTCTTGATATTTCATTTACTATTTTATATCAACTGATGCATTTTAACACATGCACACTTTTGCACAATTGCCAGGGGAAAAATAGCCTAAACCAAATTGAAAAATTACCATAACTACTAGTTCAATATGTGTAGTGAAAATAGAGACATGTGTTCTTCCATTTATTCTTTTGATTTGATCAGTCCTTGTGTGTCTTTTCCCATCAAATGAACTTTGGAGAAGGAAAGTTAAAGTTTTAACAAAAAGAAAGTGCCTTAGAAATTTCAAATTATATCAATACAGATATATCATGTTTAGATTAAATAAAATACAGTACTTTAAAGAATAGTAATATATACTGATGGACTACTGATAGCTATCTTTATATTCCTTCAAGATGATGATATTTATTAAATAAACTTCTGCAGGCAGATATGGCAATTCATGAATCATTATGCCAAAATATTTATAAATCAACTCATTGTTCACTTGTTATGATATACATTGGACTCTATAACAGTACTTGATTGCCACTCTATGAACCTGAATAATGCATTTCAGAAGACTTGCACACCCC
>NW_007126434.1:0-368 GCF_000164805.1 Carlito syrichta
AATCGAAGAGGCAGAATAATTCCCAACTGAGGAGGTGAGCCCAGAACTACTCTGATAGCAAAACAGGACAGACACACGCATAGTAAAAACAAAGAATACCACAGACCAATATCACTGATGTACACAGGCATGACAAAGTCTTAGCGAAAACCAAGTTAAACAGAACACTGCTTTTGTGCCTATTGTTAGAAATAGCAATTGAGGTGATTTTGGCCTTTTCTATATTCATTAGTAAAGGGGTATAAGTTTTATATTCTCTATGTTTGCAATCATATAACCTTAAGTTTTTAATGGAGGAAGCATACCAAAATCATAATAAAATTGTTCTTTTTATGCTTACTATCTGACTAAAGATACGAAATGTCTGG